>NW_004949113.1:80350-103329 GCF_000317375.1 Microtus ochrogaster
CTTCTCTGCACTGTCAGCTCTCGTTCTTGGGATCTTTCTGAAGCAGCAAGACACTCCCATCGTGAAGGCAAATAACCGCACTCTCAGCTACATCCTGCTCATCACCCTTAACTGCTGTTTTCTCTGCTCCTTTCTCTTCATTGGCCACCCCAACACAACCACTTGCATCCTGCAGCAGACCACATTTGGAGTGTTGTTCACTGTGGCTGTTTCCACCATCTTAGCCAAAACCATTACTGTGGTTCTGGCCTACAAGGTCACTGCTCCAGGAAGAAGAATCAGGTGGTTGTTGGTAACACGGGCACCTAACTTCATTGTTCCCATCTGCACCTTCATCCAGATTATCTTGTGTGTGGTCTGGCTGGGAAAATCTCCCCCCTTCATTGAAACAGATGCACACTCTGAGCGTGAACACATTATCATCCTATGCAACAAGGGATCGGTCACTGCTTTCTACTGTATGCTGGGATATCTGGGAGCTCTGGCCTTGGGAAGCTTCACTGTGGCTTTCCTGGCCAGAAACCTACCTGACACCTTCAATGAAGCCAAGTTCCTGACATTCAGCATGCTGGTGTTCTGCAGTGTCTGGGTCACCTTCCTCCTTGTCTACCACAGCACCAAAGGGAAGGTCATGGTGGCTGTGGAGGTCTTCTCCATCTTGGCATCCAGCGCAGGGCTCCTAGGTTGTATCTTTGCCCCCAAGTGCTACATCATTTTGCTCAGACCACAAATGAACTCTATTCAGGGTCTCAGGAACAAAATACATTATAGGTACAAGGCTTAATAAATTTAGTATTAACTTTCAAGTTAGCACATGAAGGAGATTTCATTATTACATTTTCATACATATATTTTGTTCCTAATCATCTCCCTTACATACTGATACTGCATCCCCTCTATTGACCTCTTCCTGTTTCTTCCTTATCTTAAAACAATCCTCATTTCTACACTTATGTGTTTCTCTACCCCCTGTCTTTTCCCAATTCACCTCACATACTTTCACTCCTTTCTTGGATACCTTGTACTTTCAGGCTGAGAAGAGGGAGAGGGGGGGAGAAAGAGAGAGAGAGAGAGAGAGAGAGAGAGAGAGAGAGAGAGAGAGAGAGAGAGAGAGAGATCCAGCTCCCTGTGGTATTTATACTTATGACTATGACTTAAGTCACCAAATTTAATAATTTCTGGTTCCAAAATTTTCCTTTTAAATGTTATGACTTTATTCTACTTTAAGGCTGAAGAAATGCCACTGTGAATATGCTCCATATTTACTTTATCTATTCACCTGATAATGGATATCTGTGTGCTTCCTTTTCTTACCACCACAAAAGTACAGCAATAATCATGGATATGCAATTATCTCTGTAGATGTCTTCTGGGTCTATATACCTAGGAGTGGAATGATGGATTGAATGGTACTTTTTCTTTTAATTTTGTTAGGAACTTCTACACTGTTTTCTACAGTGGCACAAACATCCTACTAAACATGTAACAAAATTCATTAAGGAAAATATAGGATGTGTGGTCAGCTTTCTAAGGAGACCAGTAAACTTGTGGTGCTGACTTTTCCTGTGATCTAAACTGCTGCTGAAATTCACCACCACCACCTCTCTAAGATGCAGGGGAGATATACAAACTAGCAGATGTGCAGACTACAAGCACAAAAAACAAGAAACATAAAATAGGAAGTCAACATAATTTCTCTGAAAAAGTTCAACTGGTGAACTCAACATTCTGAAATAGGTAAATTATCAATAAACATTCTGGTGTAGGAAGTCCTTCTATCTATGTGTTGTTTTCATTGGTTAATAAGGAAACAGCTTTGGGCCTATAGCGGAGCTGTAGGGGAACAGAGCGAGATGGGGAAAACTAAACAGAATTCTAGGAGAAAGAAGGGCAAAGTCAGGGAAATGCCATGAAGCCACCACCATGGGAGACAAACATGCTGAAACTTTTCTGGTAGGCCACAACCTCGTGGTGATATAGAAATAAGTTAAATTAAAATGTAAGAGTTAGTCAATAAGAAGTTAAAGCTAGTGAGCCAAGCAGTGATTTAATTAGTACAGTTTCTGTGTGGTTATTTTGGTTCTGGGTGGCCAGGATGAACAAGTGCCTACTCCAACAAATTGGCACCCACATGGCCAACTAAATTCACGTGAACCCGAGAGGGCTTGAAAAGGAATTCTGGAAAAAAAAAAAAAAAAACCAGAGTTTAACACAGCTTCTTGCTGTTTGCTGGCAGCTTGCTGCAACTCCTTTAAGAGACGTTTTCCTAATTCAGCCTTAGCAGGAAAAAAGCCATGGATGTTTTTAAATGCTGGCTTTCTGGGCCACACTGCCAGGAAGACCTCTATCTCTTTCAGGACACCAAATATTTGGATGGGGTTTGTGAGCAGTGTGCTGCAACTTGCTTGTTGCAATGTGCACCAGCTCAGAGGCACAAGCAGCTCTTCAATTGTGGACTGCGTGGAGCAAGCAGGAAGTACCATATATATCAAAGTAATGGTGAAGCTTAAGTTTTAGACTGGGCTGGAAAGCAGGAAGTACCATGTATGCCATACTAATGGTGCAGCTTAAGTTTTAAGAAGCGCTTAGCATTTTCAAGAGCTCTCTTGGACAGTAAAGAATTATAAAAATGCAATAAAGACAAATCCAGCTGAGTCATAGTGTCGGATAAATGTACATAGGCTTGGGAGAGAGAAGAAAAAGAGTATAGAGAGTTGAAAAAGACCAGCAGTCATAGATTAAAGGAGTAAATATAATAAAATAAATATTAAAAAGCAACAGAGTAAAAATAAGCCATGTAAAGATGGAAAATTCACAGAGAGTCTGGACTATGTGTATTATTGTGTTTTCTTTGAATTTTTTTTTTTACTGTGAATGAGCTAAGTACAGAGACATTTTATTGTATGGGCTGCTAAGCTAAACCAGCATGTATATTTTAAAGGTATCTTGATTTCAGAATATGGGTCTAAGGATATGTTGCTTTGGGAAAGAAGTTCTTTTGTTTTCATAGAAGATGAAAACCCATGGATTGCCTCCAGACTGATATAGTTTGATGGAATAAAACCACCTGAAAGGTTGCTGTAAACAACCCCAAAAGAAAATACCTTACCCAATAAACAGCAGGAATCAGTTTGGAGAGAAATAACTACACCCATATTCCCAAATATTGTCTAGAAATGTTTGTTTATATTTAAAGGGGAATATGCTATAGAGATGGATATTTGCACTGGTATGGATGTTGTTTTATTGACACAAATTTAATGTCAATTTTGTTATATATATATATATATATATATGTATGTATTTCTCCTCTTGATTAAGGTATTGTGATTGTGTAGTTCATTTAAAATTGTAATGTATAATTAAGAAATACAGGTTAATAGATAATCATTTATAATAGTCAAGCTTGTAGTCATGTTAGTTAGATTTTCTAGATATGTGTGTGTGTGTGTGTGTGTGTGTGTGTGTGTGTGTGTGTGTGTGTGTGTAACACAGCTAGTAACATATTCTTCAAATCTTTCAAAGCCCACAGAATATGGCATTTAAAGTGTTTTAAAAATTTAGGACTTTTCATGACAGTGAGACACATTTGTTCCTGGCAGCAACAATGTACTTGAAAAGGAAGATGGGCATTGAAGAGGCTCTTCATAGAGTTTGTTAAGTAAACTGGATGCAAGAGCCACAGAGAAATGACTGCTCAACTTGCCTAAAGGGGAGATGATCCTTTGGAGTTCCTGCTTCATGAAAGAGTCTGCCAGACATTCTGCACAACATAAAAGAAGTTACTGACAAACTGCCAATATAAGCTGAACTGTCTTTGAAATTTCCTGCTTCATGAAAGAGTCTGCTGGATACTATGGGCCAGCAGGCTGAAGATATATGCCCCAACAGTACAGAGGAACTTTGGGTGACTGTCCAGGCAGTGAGATGTCTCTGTCAGTTCTAAAATTTTGGAAGCTGCTTGCAATGCACTTCCTGTTTACTTAAGTAATATTATATCCTTCTGGAGTCTTTGATGGAGTTGAAGAATTTATAGTTATAGTTTTCCTTAGTTAAGATAAAAATAAAGTAAATATAAATATTGTTACTGTAGTTCTTGCTTTATACCTGTTTTGTTATATGTAGTTTTGCAATGTTAAAGTTAGAGCCTTCATTTTTGTTTAAATAGAAAAGGGGAAATGGTGTAGGAGGTCCTTCTGTCTATGTGTTGTGTTCATTGGTTAATAAAGGAACTGCTTTGGGACTTTAGCAGAGCTGTAGGGGAACAAAGCAAGGTGGGGAAAACTAAACGGAATTCTGGAAGGAAGAAGGGCAGGGTCACAGAGACTCCATGAAGCTGCTACCACTGGAGACAGACATGCTGAAATTTTGCTGGTAGGCACAACCTCTTGATGATGAACAGATTAATAGAAATGGGTTAAATTAAGATGTAAGATTTAGCAAATAAGAAGATAAAGCTAATGGGCCAAGCAGTGATTTAATAAATACAGTTTCTGTGTGCTTATTTTGGTTCTGGGTGGCCGGGAGGAACAAGCACCTCCTCCAACAACATTCCAGAAGTTTTCTTGCAAAAAATGATCAAAAACCCGAAGGAGGATATCCACAGGCAGATTAATTCCATTCATATCATCAATACCTGCAGACAAAGTTATTACTACAGAGGAAAATGGCAGCAAGACAAACAAAAACAATAATCACTATGAGAAAAACTTTAGCAATGAGACTGTGATGAGGACAGAAAAAAGTGTTGAAAGTGAAAAATAAATCAAATAAAAAAGCACAGTGGGAAGCATGAACAATGGACTCAAAGAAGCAAAAGAAAGACTGCCAGATGGAGAAGGGTGAAAAAATATTACATACAGACACCAAGAAGCAAAAAATAAATGAGCATGACCACAATGTCCATGAAAGACCAAACCCAAGAACCCATAGGACTAGAAGGAGTAACATAAACACAAAAGGTGCAGGATATTCATTCAACAGTATTACACCAAAAAAATTCCCAAGTCTAGAAAACATTCAGACATTCAAACACAAAACACATTCAGAACCTCAAACAGTCATGACCAGAGAAGTACCTTCCCATGGCATATTACAGTCAAGATGTCAAAAATACAAAGCAAAGAAACAATATTTAATGCTGTAAAGGAAAAAGCACCAAATTACTTTGAGGTCCCACTGTGTAGGGTGGCCTTTCTGTATGGTGCTAGGCCATGTGTTAAAAGCCCCTAGTCCACAATCTGAGCTCTCCACGCCATGCTAAAACTGGCTCCTGGGCTACGGCTACAATGGCTGCATCTTGGTGAGTCCCTTTTTCTTGTCTATGCTATAGGGCTTTGGGGGGACCCATTCATACTTACTTTTGTCAATTATCAGACTCTTGTTGAAGCCATCAGCTCATGCCAAGAGTTTAATCTCAGCGGTGGCCAGACCTGCAAGACTGGGCCTGGCTGAGGTGGACTTTATTTGTGCCAGGGGTGCCTAGCATTCCATTTCCATGACCCCATTAGGCCTTATAGCTATTTTAGTTGACATGCTGTAATAGACTTATGCCACTTGGTTGGGCATAGACTTTATGCCTCTTACAAAATCTTTATAAATTGGGCCTATCCAATACAATGTCCCAAACAGCTAATTTCCCTACGCACTAAAATTTTTGTTACCATAAAGACAAATGGGCAGAGCTTACATATGTCCATGGTTTTGGGGCTCTGTGCTCTCACCCTTTTCTTAGTAGCCAGTGTCTCACAGCATCAGTTTTGGTGGCTAAAGCCGCAATGCCTCCAAATTCTCGGTCATCTGGGAATTGGGACCCTGACAATTCTAGCTGGACCATGCAGCCAGAGGCACTGGAACCTCCCCCACTCCCTCAAGCCTATACTACTCAACCCCCTTCTGTGAAGCAACGTTCTCCACATTCCTCTCCTTCCCTGTCTACCTCCTCCCTTCCCAATCTGGAGGTTCAAGGCCAACTTCCACCTTACCCACCTTCCTCCTCTCCTCCCCCTCCTACCTCATCTCCCCACCCTTGGAACCCCTCTGTGAACTGGGCTAACCCCTCCCAAACCTCCCCAGTCTCCTCCCATACCAGATCACACCATAGCGCCACCCTTCTCTGTCCTCTCCAGGAGGTGGCAGTAGTTGATGGCATTATGAAAGTTCATGTTCCCTTTTATCTTCCATCTCTCTCTCAGATAGAAAAGAGTTTTGTTGTTTGTCTCAGACCTATGATCTTACTTGGCATGACTATTATGTCATCCAAGCTTCTACTCTCGCTCCTGAGGAGTGAAATAGAATTCAGGTAGCAGCTAGGGAATATGCAGACCATACACTCCCTGTGGGATAAATGGCTGTGCAGGCCACAGAACCACACTGGGACTACCAACCTGGCCAAAGCAGCCAACAGAGGCAGGACATCATGGTCCATTGTCTCCTTTAGGGTATGGAAATTGTCTCATAAAAAGTAGTTAATTTTGACAACATCTAGATGGTTTTTTTTTTAATTGGTTACAAGAAACCATGGTCCAATATACCAGGCTAGATCCAGCCTCCCCAGCAGGAGCCATGGTCTTGGCTACCCATTTTATTTCTCAGGCACAACCATATATTAGGAAAAAGTTAAGAAAGGTTGAGGTGGGTCCCCAAACCCTTATAAGAGAATTGATGAAAATGTTCTTTAAAGTTTTTAATGCCCGAGAAAAATCTGCTGAATCTTCCCAACAGACAAGGCTACAACAGGCAGCTACTCTACAGACCCAGGCTTTAGCAGCTGCCCTAAGATACAGGAAGGGGAACAAGGGAAGGCACCATAGGGCTGTAACCTGAGAGAGCCCAGCCTAAGTCAACCTCACAAGCAAGCTGTTACAAGTGTGGCCTAAATGGTCATGTGGCACGATATTGCACTACCTCTCCTCCAAGGTTGTGCCCTATCTGATAGCAATCTGGACACAGGAAATCACAATGCCCCCATGTGGGCTTGTCCTCTATGCCATGCCACAGAGGTCCAGCCTCACCAACATCAGCAAGTGAAACTGTGCCAGCCTTTGAAATTCTCAGCCTTGCAGAGGATTGATGCTGTCCAGACTGGGTATATCCTGTAACCCTATCTATGCCAAGGGTAAAGCTGTAGGTAGCAGATAAGTCCATTACTTTTATTTTGGACATGTGAGCTACATATTATGTTCCAACATCTCACCCAGGCCTTATGTTCTCCTCACTAATTTCAGTTATGAGGGTAGACAGGACCTGTTCCTCCCCACTTAAAACTTTGCCACTGCTCTGCATTCTTGCAGGACAATTTTTTTCTCAATCTTTCTTAGTGATACCTGCTTTCCCAGCACCTTTACTGGGTCAAGATAGTCTTAGCCGCTTCCCCAAAGCTTTGTTCCACTTCTTGGGACCCCTTTTTGACCCCACCCATCTCCAAGATCATATTTTACAGGTTCATTCATCCTGCCAAATGTGTGCCCAGGCCAACCACAGAGGGCTCTCCACATGCGTCAGTCTCTAAACCAGCTTTGTGGACACCAGGACACCAACCAGACAAAGATTGGCAGATTGATTTCACTCATATGCCTACTCATAAAAAACTCCATTATCTCTTAACACTTATGGACACTTCTACAGGATGGATAGAAGCATTTCCGGTCTCCAGGGGAATAGTAGATGTGGTGGCTCAGGTACTCTGGGACCACATCATTCCTTGGTTTGGTGTCCCACCCACCATCCAGATGGACAATGGACTCATCAAACAACAAGTAACCAAGCTCTCCATTGAACTCAGGTTACCTTGGCCTCCCTTCCCCCATTGCCCTGACTCTCCTCAGGGCCACCCCACATTCCTCTACAGGCCTAAGCCCTTCTGAGCTGCTTTATGGCAGGCCCCTTCTCCTTATCCATCACCTCCCAGCCCAAACTCCGCCACTGGCAGGGTACCTACTCTACCTCTCCCTTTTAAGGTCCCTTCTCCATTCACAAGCTGACAGTTGTTTCCCTGCCCCCACACCAGTGGACCCTAATGCTCCTAAACCTGCCCCACTCTCTTCAGGGAACAGAGTACTCCTCAAATAGTTAACTCCTAGGTCTCTCGAACCTAGAGGGACAGGACCTCACACAGTAATCCTCATCACCCCCACAGCTGCCAAGCTCCTGGGACACCCATGTTGTTACCATCTCTCTAGGCTCAAGTGGGCATCTACTCAGGAAACCTGGTCTGTGTAGCAGACAGGAACTTCCACCCTCCGGTATCCAGGATGCCATAATGAAGGGCTTACCTGCTCCTCCACAACTGAGGGAGTTTCTGGCCACCATGCCAGCACTGCAGAAGACACGAAAGGAATACTATAAGCAATAGAAGAAATTTTAGTCACTAAAGCAGAGGAAAGAATAGATTTCATGGGCAGACTAGCTGAACAAAGGTAATCTGGAAGGAGTCTATTATATGTAAGAAAATAAGCCAGATATGTATGTGGGACAGCATAAAGAACAGACAATGATCCAACTGACAGAAATAACATAAATCCATAGTTATTTCTCAATAATAATTTCCATGTAATGCACTCAACTCACCAATAACGATACAGACCAGCTGGCTAAATTAAAAAATGGAAAAGGAATACCATGGAGAATGGTGGAAGGTCACTGCTTGACAGGGGTGGGGAAGGAGGAAGAGTAACTAAGAAGAGCAGGGAGGACTGGGGGCTGTGAAGTGACTCTACATGGTATTTCAGTGGTGAACACAGGTCATTATATGTTAGTCACTGAATGTAGAATACAAAAAAAATAGGAAGTCTAGTTTGGTGTGACAGTTCACACATGTATTTGTGGCAGTTGGGAGACTGTTGGGAGGGCAAGTTTAAGGGTAATCTGGGATACAGATAAAATCCTGAATTAAAAAAGAATAAGATGGAAAATATGAACACTAATGTGAAGTGTAGTCTTTGGGTGAGGATGTGTCATTGCGGATTATAACAAATACACCACTGTGATGGAGGATGTTGACAGTGGGAGAGGCTTACACTTGATAGGGAAAGGGAACAATGAAACCTCTGTACCTTCCTCTCAGTGTTCTAGCAAACATCAAGCTCTAAAGAATCCTTATAAAATAAAAATAAAATCTATTCATATATTTAAGAAAAAATGAGATTCAACTCTATAGTGTCTCCAAGAAACACACCTCATTGATAAAATCAAAAGATAGAAAACATTCCATCAAGAGCATTAAAACTAACCACACCAAATGTTGGGACTCCAACTTCATAAAACAAACATTAAATGGAAAAATAGGTCCTCATATTAGTAGGTGAATTCAATACCAAAATCTCATATAGATAGGTCATCCTTACTAAAAGTCAACAAAGATGCACCACAGTTAAACTATATCATAAATCAGATGGACTTAGCATATTCCTGGAGAATATTCCACCCAATCAATATTAACCACCATATTTGTCTATAAAGTTCTTTTTAGCAGGGAATGATACCACCCAGAGTGGGCAGGTCTTCTCACTTCAATTAACCTAATCAAAATACTCCCTTACAGGTATGCCTAGAGGCCCATCTTTCAGTTGACTCTATAGCTCAACAAGCTGACAATGGAGGTCAACCATCACAACTAATCCCATTTTTAAAATCCAGAATTACTCTGCACTAAAGTTATTAGTAAGGCCATTGTGTGTTTTAAGTTTATTGGTCCTATTTTTGTTGCTTACATTTACATAGAGTAATGAGTTTTATTGCAGCATCTTCATACACATGAGTAGTTACATTTTGTTCTTATTCAGTCACTTTTTACTCTTCCTGTTCATATTCCCCAGGTTGTCACCTCCTATTTGGTTCTCTTTCCCTTCTGTTTCCATGTCACATGTATTACATTCTCATCTCTTTTAAGATTGCTTCCTCCTTTCTCATGATCCCTTATACTTTCATGACCTATAAACATATAAATGTAAACACATACATATGCACAAATATTTATAATTTAAAATCTAAGTTTTTCATAAAAGAAAACATTCAGTATTTGTCCTTCATGGTGTGGCTTATTTCACAAGACATGATTTCCTGTTGTATCAACTTTCTTGAAACTACATGATTAATTCTTTTCAGCTGCATGTGTCCATGTACCTCTATGTATGTCTGCTCTATGTTTTTTGTTGTTGCTTTTCTAGGTTGGTTCTCCTTCACAGGCTGGCTTCAAAACATTGTAAAATAATCTTTTTGTATACTTAATATGAGTCACTATGATTGGTTTAATAAAAAGTTGACTGGCCAATAACTAGGAAGAATTTTCAGGACAGAGACAATGCTAAGAAGAAGAACAGAGTTGTAAGGAGACTCTACAGATGCAGAGAAAGCTGCATTGGTTTCACAAAGTAAATGTAACCAAGTCACATAAAAAAAAAACAGATTGAAAAATGTGGGTTAATTTAAGATATATGAACTAATTAGAAAGAAACAAATCTAAGCTATCAGCCAAGATTTCATAATCTTTTATTTCAAGATGAATAAGAAGTCTCTGCATCATGATATGGGAGCTGGATGGCAGGATAAAGAAAGACTTGCAACATATGGCACTCAGTGTGGGGCCACATACGGCCTGTAAAAGATTCAGAGAATTTGAAAACACAGAGTCAAACATGGTTTCCTGGTGGCCATAGTCTCTCAGGCTAGAGGCTAGAGGTATACAGAGGCATGCCTCTTTTAAGAGGCCTTGCTAATAAGCACTTGAATAGGGTTTATGAGCAGTGGGCAGTATGCTACTTCATAGCATGAGACTAGGTAGAAATGCCTACAGCATCATGGACACAGAAACTTCCCAGAGTTGGGGTAGTAAACATGACTCTGGTCAGTACCTCTACCATGAGGCTAGGCTCTCAGAAAATAGATGGGGTGGAGCCAGCTACCAGTACACCATGAGTTAAGCTTCACTTAAGATTTTGTTCATGCAAACAGAAAAGGTTACACATATAAAGTAAAATGGGTTTAGATGGAAAATAGCCTCTACACAAGACAGAGTGCATTTAACAATGTATGTAGGCATAAGAAAGGTATAGTCATAAACAAATAAAGTAATAAAAAATAATAAGTCACACAAAGATAGGAAATATACAGGAAGTCTGATCCTGTATCATTATTATTTTATTGTGATGTCTGTGAATTTTTTTAATGCGGATAAGCAAATGACAGCTGCTGGTAGATGAGATTGTGAAAGGGACTGCTGAAATAAACCAGCCTAGGAACTTTAAGAATGCCCTAAATAAACCAGTCTAGAAACTTTAAGAATGCCTTAACTTTCAAACAGAATTCAAAAAAAAAAAAAGTCTTGCTTTGGGGAAGAGGTTATCCTTTTGTTTCCTGTGGAAGAGGAACAGGTTGTGGGTCTGTTCAAGATTGATAAGGGATCAGATTTGATCAGAGACGACCCTCTGAAAGCCTGCTTACAGACAGATATAAACCTAAAATAACTACAAGACAGACAACATATATTTTACCTGCTCAAACAAACAACAACAACACATCTTTGGCAGGTTCATACACAACACATATCCCATACTTGTGTTAATGTATGTTACCTTTCAAAGTTTGTGTTTTCAGAGCAAGGGGATAAGACGCCAATAAAAATGGATGACCCAGGTGATGCAGCCTCTCAGATTGCCTCTGTTGCAGTATCCTCAGAGTTCTGCATACAGAACAGCTTCAAGGCTGCTGGCTGAGGTGGTCTATCCTCACTGACTATTCTAACCAGAACTTTCCTATTATCATAATTTTCTCACAATCCTCCAAAGATGCCATTACCTCCAGACAAAAGAAAGCAGTTTAGAGAACACGATGCACCCATTCCCAAGAGGTGGGGAGGGTGGGTTTTGGTTTTTTTTTTTTGTTATTGTTGTCATTTGTTGGGCTATAGATGCTTCTCATAACTTGGAGGGGGTTACAATTTGTTACTGGTCATGGTCAGGGAAAAAGCTAAATGAAGGAGTTTAGATTCAGGGATCTCTTTCTGAAGGTAAAAGGAGAAATACGGTATAAAAATTATGGGATAAAAGTGTGCATTGTTGAGTTTACTTTTGAACAACCACTGTTTCAAATATTTTATATTGGTATGGATTTTTTGTATATTGATATAAATTTAAGGTTATTTTTTGTTATACTGAATTACGTTTCTACTCTTGTTGTGGTATTGCTCTTATGCAGCTCATTTAAAAATATAATGTATAACTAAAAGATGCAGGTTAGTAGTCATCTTTAATAATCAAACTTGTAGTCCTATTAGGTATGTTTTCAAGGTTAAGCCTATACATTCAGATAGATGGTCTTCAAACACTTCAAAGACTTACAGAATATGACATTTAAGATTGGATAACCTGAGGCTTTTCAGAACAGTGAGACATGTCTGCTCCTGGCAGCACCAACTTACTTCAGAAAAGATAATGGGCATTGAAGAAATCTTTTCTGGAGCTTAATTTCATTGTGGCAAGGTTAGCCACTGGGCAAAAAAAACTGTTCTTGCCTTGACTGCTGACAGTATGTTGTACAAACTGGATAAGCAGGGCACAAAGGAAAAAGACTACCAAACTTTGCCAAGATGAAGCAGGACAGTCCTTAAAAATTCCTGCTTCATAGAAAAGTCTGTCAAATATTCTAGGGCTACAGGATAAGGATAGATGTCTCAACATTGAAGAGGATATTGAGTGACTGTCCAGACAGCCAGATGTCTCGAATTCTATAGGTCTGAAAGCAGCTTGCACTGCACTTCCTGTTTACTAAGATTCTAGTATATCCTGCTGGGGTCTTTGATGGAATTGAAGAATAGTTCAGTTTTCCTTAGTTATAATAGAAGATAAATTAGTACAAAACTTTGGACTCATCAAGAGAGGATAAAGGAGTATTTTCTCTAAATTTGCCAAATACAAAAGGACTGGGGATTTTAAATTTAATTCTTATTTGATAATTGTTCTTACTGTATAGAGTTTCATTTTTTTAAAGTTAATACCTTTCTTTTCTATTTAGAAAATATCTGATAATTGTTCCTATTGTATATAGCTTTACTATGTTAGAGTAAATTTTTTCCTTTAGACAAAAAGGGGAAAATGCTGTATAATAGTCTTTTTATGCACTGTTAATATGTGCCACTAATTGGTTTGATAAAAATGGCCAATAGCTAGGCAGGACTTTCAGGACACAGAGAATGCTGGGGAGAGGAAGGGCAGAGTCGTGAGGAGACACCATGGATACAGAAAAAGCAGCATGGGCTTCACAAAGTAAAGGTAACTGAACCACATAAAATAATATAGATTAAAATATTTGGGTTAAGTTAGAAGAACTAGTTAAAACAAGCCTAAGCTATTGCTCAAGCTTTCACAATAAGATGTCTTTTTGTCACAATTTGTGAGCTTAGCTGTACAAATAGACTCACATCAAACCTATGGTCTTTGTGCCTTAACATCCACAGTACTGTGATTTCAGGCTTGTAGCCATACTGGTTTTGAACCTTCAAATTCTCTCAAAGCTGTTTTTATCTTCAGTATCCATCATTCTTCCTTCTCAAATGCCCCTTCCTATTCTTTCTGGGCTTTCCATCCATGCACTATCTACAACATTTTTCTCTTTCTCCTTTTCTTTTTTTTTATTCTTCCTTTCATCTCTTTCCCCTATCCCCATTTCCTTTCCTTCTGTGGTCTTGTCTTCCTGGTTCTTTCAAAAGTCTCTATGTAATCTCTGCCTGTGTTACTTAATGTTTATTCCCCTTGAATTGTTACTCTCTCAACAGAAGCTTTATTTCTCCTGTTTTCTCCGGTATCTCCCAAGAAGACAAACTCCACATGTCATCTCGCCACCTGCTCTACCCCGAGAGCAGGCCCACGTTCTTTGCACATTTTTTTTATTTTCTTTTAGTTGTTTCTATCTTAGATTTTAGTCCAGCTTTCTCTTCTGGGTAACTGTTCCTTGACACTCCCTCCCACGCTTCTTTGGAGACTGGTTCCTGCTTTGTATTAGGCTTGTGTGTTTTTCCAGTCTGCTGGCTTCTTTCTTCCTGGTGTTAATGACAGTCATAGGCTGCCATGACAGGCTCTGCTTTTTGTCCCCACAGCATTTATTTTTGGATATCCCCTGAGATGGCCCTCTACTCCCCACTGTCTCTGCTTTGCTCTCTTCCATGACACTCAGTCCCTCTTACATACTCCTAAAGACAGCATGGTCTAACCACACACGGATCCTGTGGTTTGACTTCTGACTTAAGTGACAATGGTCACCAAACTTCCATCTTAGAGGAAGAAGTTTTCCTATAGCACTTCTGAAGACAATGACCTCACTATCCTGGGTATAAAGACCCCAGTGTGGGGCTGCAGGTTGCTTTAAGCAAGAGACTACAAGGGTGTGCTTGGGTCTCTGCTCTACCTTCTGACTTGGACGAGGAATACTGTGTAACTTCAGACAGAGAAGCTGCATCTAAGCTTAATAACATCTTTCCTGTAGCCAGTGCCTATCAGCTAATAACAATGTCCTTGGAGAGCTACTCTGGAGGACAACATGGTGAAGACACTGATCCGGGGATGGGGAGTATCTTCAAGCCATGATGCAGTGTGGGTGGGGATGGACATAAATCTTGATGTGGCAGTGAGAAATCCTGTCAACAGAGGAATGGAGAGGAAGACCGGTGAAGGAAACCAAAACTCTCAGGCAGAGACTTCATCTCTGTTGAAGTTTTATTGGTCCTATGAGCCAAGGCTCCCCACAGCCCCCAGGCTACACAGCCTGAGGGTGGCTCTGACCAAACGCAGAGTCCACTGCTCCCCCAGGCTCTGTCCAGTTGCTCAAAGGGATAAAGGGAAACGAGATAAAAAGGGAAGTGCTGGAAACAGATCATCGGTCCTCTTCCTACCTTGGGGAGGACCTCCCTGTCTCCCAGGGTCACCAGCCCAGCATCTGGATATCCACCCACATTGCTAGAGGGCAACCCTCAATGTCAGTCCTAGGTTGTCTATGTGGACTGGGTGTGCCCATTGGCCAGACGCCCAGCTGCCCGGCTCCGTGGGCCATTGGCAACGGCTGGGCCAGACCCTCGAGTCACCCCGTTCTTCAGTTGAGGACTTTCAGGAACTGCCCCGTCATCACTGGAGTCTGATTCTTCTGCATCACTACGAATGTCCTTTGCCATCTGTGAAAACAGACGAGGCCAGAGCTCAGAACATAATGAGGAGCATTGAGACAAGGAGGGGCATTGGGATCCGCCCCTGTTAGGGCCTCCATACCTGACCCTTCCACAGGAAATTGAAGATCATGCGCAGGATAAGACAGAACCAGTACACATGAAGGATCTGCAGCATCACCAGGAGCACATTAAAGTAATAGTAGCCGAAGAAGGGACTCCTGTTCTTGATGGAGTCAAACAGAGTGGAGTAGAGGACCCTAAAGCAGGAAGCAGGAAGGAGTTTCACCAGCCTGTACAGCTCCCCAATCCCCAAGGGAACTTGCATGGATCATCTGTTCTCCTGAGCCTCCCTAGTGCCCACTCCTGAGATGGTATCTCCCTTGACCTGCTTATGCTAAGTCAGTGAAGCATATAAGTGTATCAACTGACCTTTCTCTACCATAACTACAAGGCAGTAACAAGTGTACCACTGGCCCTCCCAGGTAACCCTTTATGATTACCCATCTGTCCTTAGATACAGTGTAACTCTTTACATCAACCTGAGACTTACATACTCATCTTACAGAGCCACTGGACGTCAGTCAGAGACAATGTTCCTGAACCCACTATACCGACTCTGCAAGGTCACAGCTCTTGTGTCCTACACATATCCTCTACCATCAAAACTAACCCTGATGCTATTTCATATGCAAGAAAGAAAAATTCAACCACATCCCCTTGATTAATCTTTGTCCCTAGCTACTTCTTTTCTTTTCCCCAATGCTCTTATGCCTTCTAGAAGCCCAAATGCCTATCCCCCCCTCTTGTCTACTGCTTCTTCTGCCTCCTCTTCCTCTGCACTCTCCCCCTTCCTCCTTCTCTCCTTCCTCCCTCCTCCATACTTACCTCTCCCTCCTCCACACTCATCTCCCTCCTCCGCACTCCTCCATCTTCTTCACCAACTTCCACTCCCTTCGTTAGTCTTTCCTTCCATCTTTTTTCATCTTCCTCTCCTCTTTTCATTTTCACTTTTTGCTCCATTTTAGTATCCATCTTCTCCATTTACTTTCTTTCTTTTCCCCTTCCTTCTCTCTCATCCCTCTGACTCCTTCTCTCCACCCAATCCTGTACCTAAAGGGCACTAAACAAGACCTTTATCACTGAACTTCACTACTGGTCCAGTCTTCAGCGCTCGGAATTTCTCCATCACTCTCCAACAAAAACAAGAGAGCTCTAGGAATTGGCTTGTATCGATACCTTTGCCCCAGATGACACTGCCCAACCCCCTGCTGCAAATGCCTGCCACAGGCTGGCAACTCCTGCATTTACACGCCCACCCTTCCAGAAAGCCCAAGCTGACAGGCCATCTGCCTCCATGTCTACCAAGGAGCATAAGATCCTCAAAACCAGCACGGAGCAGCTAGGCTCCTGATGCCTCCGGAAGTTTCTCCTAGTCCTGATGGTGTCCCCTTCTGGTCATCTCCTCTCACCTGCTCTGGTTTATCTGCCCCAGCTTCCCACATCTGCCTCAGTCCTCCATGGCTCCCACCTCCCTTCAGATAACATCCCATAGAATCCTTCATTACTTCCCCTGGCCACCTACCTACATGCACCTTATTCTTCTCTCTGTTCCAAACTCAATTCTGTTCTTCCAAGACTGGAACACATTCAAGTCTCGGAGTCTTTACATATGCTGCTCTCTCCACCTGGACCATTTCCTCTATGATCAGTATGGTTCTTGAGCCCCATTCATTCTCTATACACAACAGCTATCCGTGAAACACCCCTGAAGAGGGACTAATCCAAGGCCAACTACCTACAAACCTGCTTCCTTCACAGTTCCTAGTTTTATTCTCCCTTCAGTGCTATCAGTCCCTTGCGCCTTGTGGTCTGTTGCTTGCCTGTCTATCCTTTTCCTCATCCATATGAGTTAGCTGCAGGGCAGACACTTGCATTGCTCTCTCTGCTATTTCTTCACTCCCTAACACAGTTCAGAGACTCAACAAATATCAAAAAAATGTTTACTAGACAATTTTAGTAACCAGGCACTAAGACAGCCTCCTCCTCTCTCTTCCTGTCTTGGGAGTGCACTATATTAGTGCTGTGCTCAGTTTCTGTTTCTCTGACTCTGGGCCTTTGCATATGCTGTGCTCTGGGCCAGGCACACCATTTCCTGCCTCCTGGAAAAACTTCAGCCAACACCTCCAGTTCCCTGAAGTAGAGCACGAAGGGTGAGGCCTTCATGGATCCTGAGCACACCCTCCCACCTCCCTGTCCCTCAGGACTCACCGGGTGGGGAAGAATATGAGGCGAGTGTAGAAGAAGACCAGGGAGAAGATGATGAAGAGAGCGTTGCACACTCGCCGAAAGTGGGAATAGTTGAACATCTTACAAGCCTGGGGAGAGCAGCAAAGAGAAATAGGTTTAGGACCAAGAATCCATGGAAAGTGGTGGATCAGACAAGGGGGAATCCTTTACTTGGGGACAAGAAGCTATGGGGGGAGCAAGTGATTGAGCTAAGGTTGTATCTCCAGAACTATGTAGGAAGGAAAAAAAAAAAAAAAAAAAGAGGGATAAGACAGGGATAAGACACAGAGTATTTCATCTCCAGGGAGACTGGAGCATGGTGCCTCAGTTCCTGAAAGGCTGGAAAAGGCAGGGTCTCATATCCAAATGAGTCAGACAGGGATAAGGACTTCCTGTCCCAGAGAGACCAAGAGGAAATGGGCCTTACGTTGCTGGGACACTAAAGAGGGAAAAGTGAGGTTTCATCTCCCAGAGAGATTGAGGGATTAAGGCATCATCACCCTAGCAGATTAGGAGAGACGGGGTCTATCAGATAGCCCAGTTGTGGCAGGGCCTCCTCTCCATGGCTAGGAAAACAGCAGGGTTGGCAGGGCAAGTGTAGAGGTGAACCTACCTCCAGCAGGTAGTCGGAGCAATCATGCAGCAGCAGCACCACAGAGCCAATGCGCAGCAAGTTGGAGCTGTAGGAGAAAGCTATCAGCCCCACGGTCACAAAGTGGTGCAGCACCTGCTCCTTGAAGTCCTGCAGAAGACAATGGGTCACCACTGGGACAAGCCTCTGTGGCTGGAGAGCCTCATGCCTGGAAGCAAACCTTTTCAGGAGATGTGTAAGGCCTCTGGATCCCTTACCTTCTGCCAGGAATCAAGAGCACCTCATAGTGCAACGCTGAGGCCAATTCATCCCACGTCAGCCTCTCCCCAGAGATTAGAGCGCATCGCCACCATGGCGCCCACACATCCAGTTTGACGTGTAACTCATAACTCACCTTGCGTTTAATGTCAAAGGGCAGAGTGATTAGCAGTGAAATGTAGAAGCCCAGCTCCAGAAGATACCACCAGTACAGGGCCAGATTCAGGGTCTATAGCAGGGTGAGGAAAGATTAATTGTGATGTGTGGCGGCCCCTCCCTGGAAGGGACCCGGTTGAAGATTCCCCCAGGGGAGGAGCCTCATCATCCAAGCAACAAAAAAGGCGGGGCCTCATCATACAGGCAGCTAGTGGGGCGGAGCCTCACCATACAGGCAGCTAATGGGGTAGAGCCTCACCATACAGGCAGCTAGTGGGGTGGAGCCTCATCATACAGGAGCTAGTGGGATGGAGCCTCATCATATAGGCAGGGAGTGGGGCAGAGCCTCATCATACAGGAGCTAGTGGGATGGAGCCTCATCATACAGGCAGGGAGTGGGGTAGGGTCTCTCTTGCCTGTGACCACAGAACTGAGTTTCTCCACAGTTCACTTGCCACTCACCTGCTGTGGGTAATTTTCCCAGCACAACGCCAGTGTCCACAACCATGGCTCCTATGAATGAACAAAGGATCTCAAGCTCTCCAAAGGCAAAACCCAGCCTCCTACCCTGGATCTGAACCCCCCACAACCAGGACTTCCACAGCCTTCCATGTACCGATTCCACTCTGCCCTGCTTTTATGCTTTTCAAGCAAGGGGCTCACTGTGTAGCTCACATGGTCCTCAAATCCACTGTCCGTCTGCCCACAGCGGCTGAGTGTTAGTTTTGACTGTCAACTTGACACAACTGAGAATCACCCGGGGAAGGTGGTCTCAATGAGGGATTATCTCGATAAGGTTGGTCTGTGCATATGTCTACATGAGACATTTTTCCTATTTGGGTTAACTGAGATGGGAAGACCCATCCTGAATGTGGACAGCACTATTTCATAAAGTAAGCCTTGGGCTGAATGAAAAATAGTGAGCTGAACACTAACATATATGCATTCCCTAATGTCTGTTCCTGACTAGGGATGTAAGCGACTTCCTCAAGCTACTTCCCCTGCTATGGTGGACTGGGACGTCGAACCCTGAGCTAAAATAAATCCTTTCTCCTTTCAGCTGCTTCTCAGAAAATTCTATCACAGCAACAGAAAAAGAAAGTAGGGCAGCATGCTCTCCCCACCATAGCTCAGGCCTGCTCTCTCCTGCTTGTTCCAGTTCTGCCTCCCACTCCTCCCCCAGCAGATTTATTCACTGCAGATGGTCAGCTCCCAGTGCAAGGAGGTCTTCAGTAAGCTTGTGGTTGTGGGATAGGTGACCCTCAGGTTACTCACATGGTAGAGGACAGAGATGCCACCCACGAAGGAACACAGATAGAAGACAAACCGCCAGCTGCAGAGGGGGAGGAAGCTAGTGAGGCAGCTGCCAAAAGAGCAGTGTCCAGGCCCCAGAGGTGGAGCTTCATCTGACAGGGAGACTGAAAAAGGGTGGGGCCTCACATCTCAGGGAGTCTGGGAAGGGAAGGACCTCAAGTGACGAGGAGGCTAGGGAGGGGTGAAGCCTCATCACCCACAGTCTAGGAGTGGCAGGGCTTCATTATCCAGACAGATTTGAAGGGATGGGACCTCATCACCAAGGAAGGCTAGGAGTGGGGCCTTATCATTCAGAAAGGCTACCTCCCCTGCACCCCATAATTACCTAGCTTCACAGAATTTCTTGGACAGGTAAGGACGTTCCAGGTTCCGACGTCTCCTGAACCAGCGTTGAGTCTGCCGTAGTGTGAGACCACATTGGGCAGCCAGGAGGACCATCTGGGTCTGAGCAGAGGATAATGAGGGAGAAGGGTCACAGTGGCCTAGAGATGGTTTCCTACTGTGGTCCCCAGATGCATGGGTCCCGCTTTGATTCCCACCCCACCCCTCTCTGGAAGCTCAAGATCTTTCCCACAGAGCCATATCCACTATAGTGAGAGGAAAGGGAGGTTGTATGGGTGGAGAGACCTCCAGAACACTGGTCCTGCTTACACAACACACAAGTCACTGGTGGAGCGTGGCATCAAGAATGAGACTGGAGAATGGGGGATACAGCTCTGTGGTGCTTGCCTAGCATGAACAAAGTCCTGGGTTCATCCCCGGCACAAGAACAGTTATGAGGATGAGAGGCAGGCTTTTCTGCAGCCGCTTGGGGAGTTGAGTCTCACCCTACCCGTTGCTTAATTTTTATTGTCAACCTGGCACCACCAAGAATCAACTGGAAAAGGGTGTCTCAATACTGCCCAGAATCGTTTGGCTTATGGCCATGTCACTGGTGAATTATCTTGATTATTGACTGATGGGAGAGGTATCACCCCTAGACAGATGGACCTGAGAGCTGTGTTAAGAAATCTGGCTGAGCACAAGCCAGAGGGAGCAAACCAGTAAGTAGTATTCCTCCATGGCCTCTGCTTCGAATCCTGCCTCAGTTTCCTGCACTCACATTCCTCAGTGATCGCCTGTTACTTGAAAGCGTGCTTTGGAATGAACCTTTTCTTCTCCAACTTTCATTCAATGTTGAGCACAGCAACAGAAAGCAGACTAGGCTACTACACCAGGCAGGCACTTCGTTCTCTGCTCTATAGAAGCTAACCTGCCAGCCAGGCTGTTGGTGTATGCCTTTAACCCCAGCACTTGAAAGCCAGAGCCTAGCGGACTGTGAGCTTAAGGTCAGACTGGTCTGCAGAGCAAATTCGAGGACAGCCAGAGTTACACAGAGAAACTCTGTCTCAAAAAACAAAAGCAAACAAAAAAGCTACTCTGTCCCCAGCCAGGATATACAGACTTCACTTGCACCTTCCCCTAGATAACCTGGCCCAGACCAAGCCAACTGGGTAGCCCCACCAAGGATGGGAATGGAAGCAGAGTCATAGGACAGCTTCTAGCATTCCAACCACTGGAACAGACACCTTGTCCCTCTCCAGAACAGGGAAGAAACCTACTCTTCTCACTGTGATCCCAGAATCTGTTTGGTGAGTGAGCATATGGCAGATGCCCCACACTAAGAGATGTGGGGACTCATATCCCAGGAAGCCTAGCAGGGCTTCTTGAGTCCCAAGAAGTCTGGGATCATCAGGGCCTCATGTCCCAAAAAACCTAGAGGTGCAGGGGCTTATGATCCCAGAATGCTGTGAGTACCAGAGCTTCCAACCCTGGGAAACCTGAGGATAGGATCTTCAAGTCTCCGGGAGACCTGAAGGGGCAGGGCCTCATGTCCCAAGAAGTCTAAGAAGGGGCAGATTCAAGCTTTGATATCTTTAAAAGGCTTCCCCAAGTCCCAGGAAGACCAGAAAGGGTGGGACTTCATAACTCAGGAAGCTTAAAAGGGGGCAGACCCTTATGGCTCAGGGAGATGAGGGGTGTGCTCTTACACCTCAGAAAGATATGAGGTGAGTGGTCCTTGAACTTCCCACAGGGCAGGGAACCCTGATTGCTCTTTGGGCTGACGAGGGAGGGGGACTTAATGGGGGAGGGTGAGGGAAATGGGAGGCGGTGGCGGGGAGGAGGCAGAAATCTTAAATAAATAAATATCATTAAAAAAAAAACATTAACCAGAAAAAAAAAAGAAAAAAGAAAGACATGAGGGATGAGGCTTCAAGACCTGGGAACTGAGACCAGGAAGGGCGGTCTCATACTGGGAGAGAAGCGGTTCCAAGCTGCAGGGAGCCTGAGGAGGATGTGACTGGTCTACTAGTCTTAGCACAGCAGGGAGAGGTGGAGCCTCGCATCCCAGGAGATGAGGGGTAGAGCCTCAGGTACCAGGGAATCTGTGGACTCAGGTAGAATGTAGGAAGGGGGCACTTATGAGTGAGTTCAAGGTCCCTGTGCAACCTCTAATAGTACTAAAAAGGACTTCTGTTTCCAGATCCCAGGGACACCCCCACATACATGTCAAGAGGATGTTGGGGCTCACCTCCACGGGTCTCTGCCCCATCCTGAGGAAGTATTTCTCCAGCACTGGGTTGGGCTTCATCTGCCTCCTGATTTCATCCCGCACACCCATCCACCGGCTCAGGGGCAAGGCCACAAATCTGAGTACAAAGGGAGACATAACCCAGTAGAACTCAAATGAATGGGGTGTGACCATAGCAAGAGGAAATGGAGGGAACCTGAGGCTCAGGCAAGCGTCATCAGCATGTATGGTTCAAATCTACTGAACAGAGGGTGTGGAAACACACAGCCAAAATGCCCACGCAGAAAGGAAATCTTCTACCACCACACTCAGCCACAGTCCCTAGACCAAACCTAGGAAAAGGTACTAGCGTCATCTTCAGGATAGGGCTGTTCAGGCCAACTCACTGGGAACCCATGTTCCTTCACCCATCCTCAACCAGAACAAAAGTCCTCTGAGTCTTAGTCTCCCTGTATGAGGCTCCTCAAGGGAGGGGCATCACCGGTTAAGTCCCACAATCCCTACTTCAGAGAAGGAACCTGGTTAATCAGTCCCCACATTGCCCACAAGAGGGTGCCCCAAGACCACAAATGGAGATTGAACGCCATCTCCAGGGTTCTAGTATCTAAACCTCACTTAAGAAACTAGTCCCTCAAAAAGGAAGGAAAGGG
>NW_004949113.1:103429-139452 GCF_000317375.1 Microtus ochrogaster
ATTTAGTGGGTTTTGGAGAAGGAGGGAAGGAGGGAAAGGAAAAGGAAAGAAAGAGAAAGAAAGAAAGAAAGAAAGAAAGAAAGAAAGAAAGAAAGAAAGAAAGAAAGAAAGAAAGAAGCAAACTAGTCCCTCTGAATGTGGTTGACAGTTGGGGCAGACTGAGGGGCCAATGTCATTGGCACTGGGATTTGTCTCTACTGAATGTACTGGCTTTTTGGGATGCTATTCTCTTTGGATGTATACCTTGTTCAGCCTGAATGTAGTGGGGAGGGCCCTTGGACCTTCCACAGGGCAGGGTGGCTTGCTCTCTCTTAAGATTGGAGGGGGTAAGGGGGTATGTGGAGGGAGTGGGAGGGAAGTGGGAGGAGGCGAGGAAGTGGGAATTTTGATTGGTATTTTTTAAGCAATAAAATAAAATAATTTTTTAAAAAACGAACCTGAGGCCTAGATCCATCTACTGAAAAACTCCTGTTAGATACCACTCCTGTTAGATAGTGGTGGAGCAAGGGAGACCAGTCTCTGTTGAGTACTTACCCCACATGGGGAAGTCCAAGCTATGATATCGTGTCTGCTTGCTTGCTTGCTTGCTTGCTTGCTTGCTACAGTCTCCCTATGCAGCCCAGCCTATGTTCAAACTGGCAATCCTCCTGCCTCAGCCTTCCCAATGCAGGGATTACAGTCATGTACCACCATGCCCAGCCTAAGATCACCACTTAAATGTGAAAATACACCCATCTGGGCTCTAGTGGTGAAGTTGGGCACAGTACCACCCTACTCTCCTGTCCATTAAGAGGTGTGGCCTTGTTGGAGGAAGAGTGTCATGAGGGTGTGGGCTTGGAAGTCTCATATATGCTCAAGCCACACCCAGTGTCTCAGTCACTTCTTGCTGCCTACAAGACATAGGACGACATTTAGCTACTTCTCCAGCACTACATCTCCCTGCAAGCCACCATGTCACATGATGATAACAGAATAAACCTCTGAAAATGTAAGCCACTCAAATTAAATGCTTTTCCTTTATAAGAGTTGCCATGGTCATGGTGTTTTGTCACTGCAATAGAAATCCTAATTAAGACATCTCCCATCCCTGTTTTTCCCAGCTCCTGTGGGAAAGCAACCTTCTTTGAAGGCCTGTCTAAACTGGGCTTCCCACAATTCCTACATACCCAGCTGATCTACAAATGTTACTGAACATGTTACTTAGACATGTTACTAAAGCACTCTGTGTCTCCATTTCTTCCTTTGTAAAGCAGGATTAATAGCAGTTCCATCTCATATATGGGCATCATGAACTGAACTAAGACATGCAGACATCTTAGAGTTGTACATGGCAGAGGTGCCTTCAAAAGTATATGAAGGGACTAGGGAGATAGTCCAGTAAAGATATTTACCACACAAGCATGAGGACATGAGTTCAAATCCCCAACACCCATGCAAAAACCTGGATGTGGCCATATGCCTGCCTGGGGGTTGTGGGGAGAGAGAAAGAAAGATCACTCAGGCTTGCTAGTCACCCTGCTGGAAGGCAGTAAGATAGTGACAGGAGTATGTGCTCTGACTTCTGCACACATATACACATTTAAAAAAAAATAAGTCTATGAGGTAAATATAACTTCAGCAAATGCTCCTTAGATCACTTACATCCTGTCTGTGTTCAGGGGGCTGAGAGCTCAGAAACCCCTTGATGGTGGGAACCACAAACCAAGTGCACTTCTGGTTAGGGCTTGAAGCTAAAATGGGATCCTCCTGAGACAGACCAAGGGCTCTGTCTTGAAACACAAGCTTAGAAGAATTGCAGAAGTCTGGAGATGTGACTGAGATGGCAGAATGCTTGCAGAGCACGAATCGGGAGTGGTAGCAGATGCCTATCATAAAACACTTACGAAGTGGAGGCAGGAAAGCAAGATGTTCACGGGGCTAGAGAGGTGGTTCAGCAGTTAAGAGCACTTGCTGTATTTCCAGGAATGTAGTTTAGATGCCAGCACCCAAACCAAGTGGCTCCTAACCACCTGTAACTCCACCTCTGGGGAATCTGACACCATTTTCTGACCTGTGGGCACCTGCATGCTCATAGTACACATACACACATACATATGCATGCATGCATGCAAACGCAGGGCTCCACCAGCCACAGCATGGCACTCACCTCTCAAAGACGATACGCACAGCCACCAGGACCAAAGCCACTGGCAAGGCAGCAAGCATGTGGTGAGGGTGGGCGAACACCAGGCCATCTCGGTCCTCCAGCTGTGCCCATGTGCTGTTGGGTGGTAACCAGTACTTCTCCTGCCACAGCCACTCATTGAAGCTGAACAACATGCTGTGGAGACACAACCAGGTAAGTGCAGATCAACTCAACTAGAAGCGTGTATACCGCGGAAGAGGCTGAGCATCCAGAGCCACAGAGCATTCTACTTGAAGGAACGTCAGAAGAGGGGAAGACTGGAGAGAAGGCACGGTGGTTTAGAGCACTGACTGCTCTTCCCAAGGACCAGGGTTCAATTCCCGCCTCCCACACAGCAACTAACGGCCATCTGCAACTCCAGCTCTAGTGGAGTCAAAGCCTCCTGGTTCTCACAGGCACTGCACTCGTGGTGCACAGACATACATGCAGGCAAAACACCCATACACACTGGGGTGGTCTGAATGGGAATGCCTCCAGAGATTCACATATTGAATGTTTGGTCCCTAGTTGAAGGACCTTTTAATTTAAGAAGAATTAGGAGCTATGGCTTTTGGAGAAGGTGTGCCACTGAGGTGCTAACTCTAGGCCCAGTGTCCCTCTGCCTACAGGTCAGGATATAAACTCTTAGCACCAGACTTGCCTGCCTGTTGGCACACTCCCTGCCATAGTAATAAAATGAACCAACCCTCTGAAGCTGTAAGCAAGCCCCAATTAAATATGTCTTTTCTTTCCTCAAGATCCAGCAATACCACTTTGGGATATATATCCAAAGGATGCTCAATGATAACACAAGGACATGTGCTCAACTATGTTCATAGCAGCATTGTTTGTCATAGCCAGAACCTGGAAACAACCTAAATGCCCTTTGATTGAAGAATGGATAAGGAAAATGTGGTACATTTACACAGTGGAGTACTACACAGCAGAAAAAAATAATGACATCTTAAAATTTGCAGGCAAACAGATGGATCTAGTAAACATCATATTGAGTTGATCTGGATCATAGATCCAGAAAGACAATTATCATATGTACTCACTCATAAGTGGTTTTTAAACATAAAGCAAAGAAAAACTAGCCTACAAATCACAATCCCAGAGAACCTAGACAACAATGAGGACCCTACGAGAGATATACACAGATCTAATCTACATGAGAAGTAGAAAAAGACAAGACCTCCTGAGTAAATAGGGAGCATGGGGACCATGAGAGAGGGTTGAAGGGAAGGGGAGGGGAAGAGAGGGGAGCAGAGAAAAATATATAGCTCAAAAAAATCAAATAAAAAAACAAGAAAAAAGAAAGAAAAAAGTGATTAGGCAGTGGTAGAATAGCTGGACATGCTAAAGCAACATTGAGAAAAGTCATTCATGGCTATAATGACTGGACATATTTGGATGTAGAGATTACAATTACTGTGATGAGAATAAGAATAACTAATGTAGAGTGCACAATGCACCATGTGTGCCACAGAAACGTGTCTGTTTTCACTGGGACAGGGAAACAGACTTGAGAGTGTCAGTAGAGTATATAGAACTGGGTTAGCAAGCCATCACCTAACAAGGACAACGAAAGAAGTTAAGAGATTAAGTATATTCCACACATTAGTGAAACAAAAAGTATAAAAATTAAAGAATACAAAAAATAAAAATTCTTCTGTCTAAATGTGAAAAAAGTCAAATAGTAAAGAATTACCTAGAATAAGCACTGAAGTTCCTTTTTTTTTTTTACAGCAACCCTGATTCTTTCCTTTGAGAAGACTTTCTTAGAGTTGGCTTGTGTATTCTTCCAGACATTTCACTATCCACATGGATGAGTTTGTTTAAAGTAACTTCCTATAATAATCTTCACAAATATATGCATTTATTTGGCTTTTACTACATTTAATAATAGATATGGAGTATATTTCTATTTCAACATTACAGATCAATATTTTTCTTGCTATTTTATGTTTAATTGGATATAAAGAAAATCACAGGCCGGGTGGTGGTGGCGCACGCCTTTAATCCCAGCACACGGGAGGCAGAGGCAGGCGGATCTCTGTGAGTTCGAGGCCAACCTGGTCTACAAGAGCTAGTTCCAGGACAGGAACCAAAAGCTATGGAGAAACCCTGTCTCGAAAATCAAAAAAGAAAGAAAGAAAGAAAGAAAGAAAGAAAGAAAGAAAGAAAGAAAGAAAGAAAGAAAGAAAGAAAGAAAGCCACAGTACAATTGCATCATCTGGCTAATAAGAAACCAAAGGACTTCTCTTTTAATTCTGTAGACTTTCACTGTTTTCCTTTTATTATTGTTTGATCCCTTTGTTCTATTTGTTCTCTGAGTTAAAGTTTATTTTATAAGTTGCCACAACCATGGTGTTTCATCACAGCAATAGAACAGTAACTAAGACACACATAAAAATAAATAAATCTTTTAAAAGTCAGTAAACAATACAGTAAACAAATCTCTGGTTTGTCTGAGAAAGCATTTCCATGGTTAGATCCTGGAAGTTCTGACTTAGTGGTTCATCTTCGATGAATACAGAAAAAAGTAGGAAGAGCGCTTGGAGGTTGCAGGGCACGTTCTTGGGTATGCAAGTGCCTGAGCCCTGCCTCTAATCCTTTTTATCTGCTTCCTGACCATGGTGTCTCAAACTGCTCTGCTCCGCCACACCCTCCACGTGATGTAATGATGCTTTCCAAGTAGAAACCCAGGATAAATCTTTTGTCCATTAAATTGTTTGATATATGTTTTGTCACAGTGATGAAATCGCTTAACTGAGGTTTGATGTCTGCTGGTGTGGTTTGGTTTTCTTTATTTTGTTTTGTTGGGGGGCAGTTGTTTCATTTTTCTTTTCTTTCAAGATTAATATAGTTTTTGTGTGATTATTTGGGTCTGGGTGGCCAGGAAACAAAAATAAGTCTCCATTTACAGGGAAGAATTTAAAAAGGTGCATAAAATCAACCAAGAGCCCCTATATGCACATGCTCACATTTATGTGTGCGCTCATACACACAAATAACATGCATACAAAGTTATGCACACTACACATGCAAATAAAAACAAATCACCTCACAAAAGTAGGAGGTGGCATGTTCCTGCAATCCCAGCACTCAAGCCATGAGAGGCAGGAGACCCTTGGTTTCATGGTGAGTTTGAGGCCAGCCTAAGCTATGTAAGACTAACTAAAAAAGAAAAATCAAATTTACATTGACAAACAAGAAAAGAATAACAAAATCAACACCGAGGGCAGGTGTGTCTACACAAAATGCTATCTAAACTCAAATTTGTCTCTCAGCACCCTTCCCCCTCCCTCCTCAAAGCACAAAAAGACTTACACACACACCACACACACACACTGTCCACACAAAATGTTATCAACATAAAATTCAAAATTAGTCAAATAAATTTATGATGCTTAGGCTGGCTTCCTACAGCTACTCTTGCAAACTGGTTATCTGACGGTTCTTTAGATCAAAAGTTCCAAATGGGGTCTCACTGGGCTCAAATCAATGGGTAAGCTGGCTTGCTCTGGAGGCTCCTGGAAGAATCTGGATATTGTCTTTCCCAGTATCAAAACTCTAAATTCTACAGTTGAGCCATGCCCCCATGCTGTGGGACAGTGGTCTGTACCCTGTCACTTGTATTTTAATAAAATGTTGATTGGCTAGTAGTCAGGCAGGATGTATAAGTGGGACGACCAGGTAGGAAGTAGAGGCAGATCAAATAGGCAGGAAATAGAGGCTGGGCAATGAGAGCAGGAGAATTCTGGGAAGAGAAACTCAGTCTGTCACCCAGACACAAAGGACTCAAGATGAGAATGCCTCATTGATAAAGGTACCAAGCCATGTGACTAACACAGAAAAGAATTATGGGCTAATATAAGATGCAAGAATTAGTTAATAAGAAGCCTGAGCTAATAGGCCAACCGGTTTATGATTAACGTAGACCTCTAGTGTTTCTTTGGGACCAAACCACAGGTCCAGAAGGAACCGAAATCTCAGTCAACACCCCAGCCACCACCTGTCCAGAAGGGACAGAAATCTCAGTCAATATCCCCAGTTCCTTGCTGTGGGATTCTAAGCAGCAGTAAGGCTTCAGGGTTCCTCAATTTTCACATTTTCTTTTGAAACTCAGCTCCATCTCCTCATATCTGCTATGGCCAATCTGAAAACTGAGTACAGCAAATCCCTACTTTAGTGGGTTATGATGAGGCTAGATGGAGTAGAGGTAGGACATAGGTGGTGACTATTCATAAGCATTTTATCTTGGTTGGTTTAATTTCTGGCTTGGTCATGTCCCAGTTATGTACCCTTGGTAGTAGATGATTTAATCTCTGTGTCTCAGCTTCCCCATCTGTAAATGGGATCCACAATAATCCCTTCCAGGAGGACTGGGAGGTTGGGAACGATGCCTAGAGCTACACAAGTGACAGTCAATAATGGTCACCAGAGAGAAAATTGATGGTCTGTGAAAGATTGAGAAGTCATTGGTATATGGCAGCTTCTGGAAGATTCTTTGTGTTGTGGGGTATATAGTGGTATATTATTTCTGTTTTAATAAATAAGCTTGCCTGAAGATCAGAGGGCAAAGCTAAACCACAAGAGGTCAGGCAGTGGTAGCACACACCTTTAATCACAGGATTTGGGAGATAGAGGCAGACAAATCTCTATGAGTTCGAGGCCACCCTGGACTATACAAAATTGATCCAGAAAACAGATCCAGGTGGTGGTGGCTCACACCTTTAATCCCAATACTAGGGAGTCACATGCCTTTAATCCCAGCATTAGAGAGGTGGAGACAGGAGTGATATGGCTGGGTAGAGAGAGAAATATAAAGGGGAAGAGACAGGAACTCGCAGGAGTGTGGAGTCTGAGGTTGGTGGAGAGCACTGCAAGATTATCCCTTTGTTTGAGCCTTGGCAGAGGTAAGATTTCTCCAGTCGCTTGACTGCTTTGATTTTCTGATCTCCATCTTGAACCCCAATATCTGTCTCTTGAGTTTTTCTTATTCATGCAACAAGGTAGTATATGCATATATGTACAAGTGCATGGGCCCATGCACGCACATGTGGAGCCCAGATTATAGTGGCTATCTTCCTAACTAGCTTGTTTTCCTGTTGAAATAGGAGCGGTGGGCTGTGTCCCGCCACCCTGCTGCCCGCAAGGCTAGCTTTACCCAAAATAATTACACAGATACTGTATTCTTTTAATCACTGCTTGGCCCATTTCTATCTAGCCTCTTCTAGGCTAATTCTCACATATTAATTTAGCCCATTTCTAATCATCTGTGTTGCACCCCAAGGTGCGCTTACCGGGAAGATTCTAGCCTACGTCCATTCTGGGTCGGAGCTTAATCGCGTGTGCCTCAGAGAGCAGAGCTCTTGCCTCTGCCCGCAAGAGTGGAGCATCGTGTCTCTCTGAGGCGTCTGCCCCCAAGAGGAGAGCTGTCGAGTCAGAGGCAGGCGGATCTAAGTTTTTCGAGACAGGGTTTTTTCTGGCACTAGCTTTTGTAGACCAGGCTGGCCTCGAACTCACAGAGATCTGCCTGCCTCTGCTTCCCAAGTGCTGGTATCAAAGGCGTACGCCACCACGGCCGGCCAAGTCACTTTGTATCAGACCAAATCTGCCTCTGTGGCGGCTTTTGTTGCAAAACTGCAGATACTTGAGCTTCTGCTAATTCAGGCAGTGGGGTTCCACTGCAAACTTAGCCAAGGCAGGCAGAATGGGCCTGTGTGGCCGAGTGTGTCTCAGACTCGGCACTGGGGCCCGAGTCACGAACTAAAAAACAGCACCCAGGAGGGTGCTGTGTTAGCTAGCGGGCTACCCGCTTGAGTCGGGGGCAAAATAGCCCGACGTTGGACACCATTTTCCAGCTTATTTTTTGAGACAGGGTCTCTCACTAAACCTACAGCTTGCCAGTTGACTAGACTGACCAGCCAGTGAGCTCCCAAGAGCTTCCTGTCTCTGACCCCCAGCACTGGCATTACAGGCATGTCCGTGAGAGCTGGGCACTTGAACTCAAGCCCTTTGCACACTGAGTCAGCACCGAGGCCTTGGATGATTTTCTTCATGCCCCTTCCCCACCCCTATCCCCAGTTCTGAGAGTAGAACCCAGAGCTTTGACCAGGCTAAGCAAATGCTCCCCAGAAGACACATCCCCAGCCCTAACTAACACGCTACCATTAGCTGTGACCCTAATCCTTCATTGGGGATTTCTAGGAAGGGATTCCACCACCGAGTCACACTCCCAGACTCACAATGGTGGATTCTAAGCCTGTTCTCTACTGCCAAACCATGCCTCCACCCTCTTATTGGAGGATTATAGGCAGGCCCAGTCCCCTGGTAAATTCTAGATAAAGATTTTCTTGGGCTTAGCAATACACTTCCAGCTCCTCACTGTAGGAGTATAAACTCTACTGCTGAGCCATATCCCCAACCTTTGCTTTAAAATATATAATCTTGCCCAGTCTGGCCTCCACCTCTCAAATGCTAATAGGCATATATCACCACACCTGCCATGAAAAATATTACTGTTGTTTTTGCAGTGCTGGGACAGGACCCATGGTCCCTCACATGCTAGGCAAGCACTCATAATTGAGCCACCCCCTACCCTAGCCCCTGGTTCTTAAACTCAGGGTCTCCTATGCAACCCAGGATATGCTGGCATTCAAAATCCCCCGGTCTCTGCCTCCCCAGTGCTAGGATAGAAGGTACGCAGCACTATAGGCTTTCTAGATGATTCCTAGGCAGTTCCGAGCAGACTCACTCTGCCTGGAAACCCTCCTGACCTTCATTGTCCTTCCCTTAAAGTCTGGCTCCTGTGCTCAAGCTGGGTTGGGCCAGAGCAGCCCACAAAGCAAGTAAGAGTGAGTGAGGTCAATGGGAGAGTCAGCAGAGGTGGCTGGGCCAGCATGCTCAGTCTGAGCTTTTATTATCCTCAAGGCCCTCCTACCCCTGAGTTCCTCCCCACCCCATGCCACCACCACCTCCCACCACCACCCCACACCCCTGCCAGCTCGCTCTTTGAAGCCTAGCTGGCCCCACTCCCAGCCAGGCCCCTGCCACCTGGGACTGCTGATAATCCCTCTTACTAACTAAAAATATCCCTGTATGCAAGGAGGGAGAGACCAGGGCTTTGTGCTGAAGGGCCCAACAGAGGGGCCAGCTAAGCTGAGGAGAGAGGGAGGAGAGAAAGGAAAGGCAAGGGGAGTGGATAAGGAGCTAAAAGCCCTACCCTGACATGCCTAACCGGGGCCTGTGTATTTAAATTTGATCCTTACTATTCTGAAAGTCCCAATGGACAGAGATGAGCACACTCCGAACAGAAACTTGTGTCCCTCACTTCCGGGTATCAGACTATTGAAACAATGGGCCCCAAGAAACTGGAATTCCCCCAGGAATCTCCTGCTGGGAGAGAAGAAAGCCTAGAGCAGAAGCCAGCAAATGGACAGTGAAACATTGTTTCATAAGGCGCTGAAAACTTCTCAGACCCCCTTGCTGGGAGGACTGGAACACACACACAACATACACACGTACACACAAGCATATACACGCCTGCGCGCACACACACACACTTTCAAAAATTGTTCTAAAGTTTAATGTTAGGAGCTGGGTGTGGCACACATCTGTCATCGCAGCCCTTAGAAAGCAGAGATCAGAGGAAGGCAAGTCCCAGGTCAGCAGCTTGGACTGTATTTTGAAAGGAAAAAAGAAAAAGAGGAGCAGGCTGTAGCTCAGTTGGTAGAGCAATTCCCCAGAACGCAAATGCATGCACAAGGCCCTGGTTTCCATGCCCAGCACTCCACTCCGTGAGAATGGTGACGTACAACTACCAACCCTGCCCGTGGGAAGTAGAGGCAGCGGGATCAGAAGTTCAAGACTACCCTTGGCTAAACAGCTTGAGGACAGTTCATGCTACACCAGACTTTGCTTCAACACAGTAAAAATAAAAACAGGATAGCAAGATGGTTCAGCAAGCCCTCTGGCTTGCCACTAAGTCAGTGACCTGAGTTCAACTGCTGAGTGGAAAGGGGGCACTAACTCCCTCAATTGTCCTCAGGCCTCCACATGGACGCTGTGACACACGTGTGCCCACACAGACACAATGGCATCACATACTGAGTTTCAGATTTTTTAGTGAGGTGCTGAAGAGATGGCTCACTCATTAAGAGAGAGGCTGTTCTTGCAGAGGACCCAGGTTCAATTCCCAGCACCTCCATGGCAGCTCCCAATCATCTGTGATTCCAGTTCCAGGGGATCTGGTGCCTTCTCCTAGCCGTTGTGGGCACTGTACATACATGGTGCACAGACATGCATGCAAGCAAAACACCCATACACACAAAATAAAAGTAAAGGTTAAAAAAAATTAAGTGTTTTAGTGAAACAGATTCTTCAGGCATCTGCAAGTCAGGCTACGTTTCCTCCTTCTGGACTCAGCTCACTCCACATCACCCCACACCACAGGCAAAGTAGCCACCCTGCAGCCAGGTATGAGCCTTCCGTGCAGAGAGGACCCTGTGCCACCACACACTGCTGGATCATGTGAACTTTTCTCCTGTGGGGATCTGGATTATAAATATTCCCCAGAAGTACACGTGTTGAGGGCTATGTCCCTGGCGGGTCAGTGTTCCACAAGGAAGCCTGCTGAATGTAACTGAATCATGAGCCCTCTGGGCTCACCAGAAAACTGAGTGGCTGATGGATTCGCAGCCTAATGCGCGTGGCAACAAAGAAGCAGGTTGCTGGTAAAGGGGCTAGCGCTCTATCTATCTATCTATCTATCTATCTATCTATCTATCTATCTGTTTTTCTCTGTATCCTCCCTCCCTCCTCCTCTTTTCCCCTCCTTCTCTTTCCTCTCTGCCTCTTCTCCCTCCCTCTCTCCTCCATCTCTCGCCCTCTCCCTGTCTCTTCACTTCCGTCCTCCTCTCTCTCCCCTTCATCCATCATCTCTGGACCCCATGAGGTGAGCAGTCTGCTCTGTCTCATCACAAGCCAGGGACTACGACCTCTGAAACTGAGAGCCCAAAACAAACCTTTCTGCCTTCGAAGTTAACTATCTCAGATAGTTAATCACAAATCTGGAAACCTAACACCCCTACTTAAAAGTCAGCACCTCAAGCACCCAACCACCACCACCTCACCCCACAGCCACTTCCATGAGGCTTGGAATGAACATGGCTGGGTCTGGGTCCCCACACAGTAGCATGTCTCCAGGGGTCCCAGCATCACGGTATGTGAGAGCAGGGTCATACAGGGACAGCTGGAGATGATGGAGAGGTCTGTCATCCCAGTACTTGGGAGTAATTAAGTCAGGAGGATGGTAAGTTTCAGGCAAGCTTAGGCTACAACGTGATGCCCTGGGAAGGGGCAAAAAGGAGGAGTTAAAAGGAGAAAGGAAAAGGGAAGGAAGAGGAAAGGGAGGGAGAAAGGTAGGAAAGGAAAGAAATAAAAAAAAAAAGTTGGGTGGTGGCGCACGCCTTTAATCCTAAGACTTGGACCAGTGGCAGGTGATCTCTGAGGTCTAGGCCAGCCTGGTCTACAGAGAGAATGCCAGGACAGCCAGGGCTACACAGAGAAACTCTGTCTTGAAACACCAAAAAGAAAAGGAAAACACAATAACTTTGTGCTTAAAATTTATGGTTCTATACACATATACACACATTATTTTGGAAGAAGGGGTGAGAAAAGGTCTCAGTGTAGCCCAGACAACATCAAACCCACTATGTAACTGTGATTACCCATAAGCTCCTGCTTCTCCTACCTGCACCTTCCAAGTGTTGAGAGATTACAGGCACGCACCACCACTCCCAGCATACTCTGATGTACTTTGACATATATCAAAACCCATGACATCACTGCCTCAGTCATAATGAGCATCTTCATTCCTCCCCTGAAATGCTCTCTGTGGAACCCCTCCTTCTCTCCTAGCAGAATCAATCCTGACGTGCAGCACTTGGTCAGAAATCTTAGGGTGCCTCGGGAAGATTGAGGAGGGGGAGAAAGTTGTGGCTTGGATAAACCTTGGAGGCTTTTAAGTGAAAGAAGACAAGGTAAACACTGCCATGATTCCAACAACAGGAGGTCCCTGGAACAGTCAAAAGGACAGAGGCCTGGGGTCATGGCTCAGTGGGTAGAGTTTACTGTGCAAGAATGAGGGCCTAAGCTCAAGACTGTCTGGAACTCCAAAATCTGACACCTCACACAGACATACATTCAGGCAAAACAAAATAAAAATAAAAATAAATAAATCACTTTAAAAAAAATGAGGGCCTGAAGGGTATCCCCAGTACCCAAATACGAAAATCAGGCATGCCAACATACACCTGTTACCCCAGCCCTAGAGAAGTGGAGAGAAAGACAGGGTCCCTAGGGCCAGTCTAGCTGAATCAGTGAGCTCTAGGTTCAGTGTGAGACCATGTGTTAAAAAACCAGACGAACAATTGAGGAAGACACCTGATGCCTGATGTCACCATCTGAACTATACATGCACTTATATGCACATGTGTACACACACACACACACACACACACACACACACACACACACACACAGACTAGAGGTTGCCAGAGCTTGGCAAGGAAGAGGGAGAACTGAGAAGTTAATGTTTAATGATTACTGCTTGAATTGTGCAAGATAAAAACATTCTGTAAACTGGGGCACAGCTATGTGAATAAATTAGGAATGCCAAACTGTGCACTGTCTGGTGTGGGTAGACCAAAGAATTAAGAAAACAAAGTAAAATGCAGGGAGACAGTAATGGCCCCATTTCTAATTTATGTAATGGAAAACCACCAGCACAGTTCAGTTTGGGGTAATGACAGAGGCAGCCTCATCAGACTCACAGATGCCAATGATATGTTTCAGGCAAAACATAAAAACACTACCTGAGTTGGGTGAGAGGCAGCATGCCAGGAAACAGAGCTAAAAGGGAAACTGAGGCAGGAGAATGGCAAGTTCCAGTAGAGACTGAACTAAAGAATGAGTTCAGTGGTAAAGAACCTACCTGGAATCCACTAGTAATGAGCTGGGGCAAAGCTAAATGTGAACCCTTGCTTAATATACAGGAAGCCCTGGGATCAATCACCAGCATCACTAATAATAATAACAACAATACTACCTAGAAATTCTTGTGCAGTTTTTTTTTAACTTAATTAATTAATTACTTAGAGATAGAGTCTTGCAACTTAGCCCTGGTTAGTCTGAAATTTGTTATGGAGGCCATGATGGTTTCAAATTCTCAGTCTTCCTGTCTCAGCCTCCCAAAAGCACGAGGCTATTTAAAGTTAAACCAGTGTGTCCTGGGGGCTTGGTTAGCTCAGTTGTAGAGCTCTTGCTTGCTTGCCACACTCCAGGCTCTAAGTTCCATCCCCAATAACACACACACACACACACACACACACACACACACACACATATGCACACACTTCCCAGAACCCACAGAACACTTGGGCATGACAGCATGCATCTGTAATTCTTGCCCTGAAGATCAGAACCAGGCATATCTCTGGGCTAGCCAGCTGGTCAATCTAGCCAAGGAAAGACCTTCCTCAAAAAAAAGCAGAACAATAAAGGAATTCACAAACACCACACTTGTGAGAATACACACACTTAGTTCCTCAGTCTTACCAGCTAGATATACATTCACTGCCACATATGACTGGCAGTCACTATGCCTGCCAGTGATGATCATCACACAACGTGATACCAGACAGGACTGCTCTAGACAATGACCAGGGCCAGAAATAAGCCAAATGACGATTCATGTGCCTGTAATCCAGCACTCAGGAGGCTGAAGCAGGGAAATCATGAGTTACAGGCTAGCATTAGCTACACAGCAAGACCCTGTCTCCTAAAAAGGGAGAGAAGGGAAGGAAGAGGAGAGGAGAAATAGGGAGAGGGCAGGGAGGGGGAAGGGAGGCCCATTTTATGTTTTACATAGTTTACCATTAGGTAAGAATGGATAGGGACCATCAAAGTATCTCTGCAGGTAAAGCTGCTCGCTGTCAAGTCTGAAGCCCTGAGTTCAACCCCTAGGACTCACATGATGAAAGGAGAAAAACTGACTGAAAATTCTGCTAGAGAGAAGGCTACGGCACCCAAACACAATAAAACAAAACTTAAAAAATAAAAATAAAAATGTATACAGCCTGAGCATCTTCTAGGACAACGTCGAAAAGGTCTCTCATACACGTACACAGGACTAGAAGTCTAGAGGATTGGGGGTGGGGGGATGACCAAGCGGATGTGGCTCAGTTGGTACAGCTCTGGCCTGGCATGCATGAAATAATGGTTCCATCCCCAGTGCTAAATAAATCCAACTGAGGTGGTGACTTGTTATCCAGAACTGGGGAGGTAGAGGCAGGAGAATCAGAAATGTAGAAACCAGGCTCAGTCACATGAAAACCTGTCTCAAAAAAGGAAATCTTAAAAAAAATATTAAATGGTTGGGAAGATGGCTCAATGGGTAAAGCTCTTATTGAAATAACTAACACAGCCCTTGGGTTTGGATTCCCCGTACCCCTATAAAGCCAAGAGTGTGCGTAGGTGTCTACAATATCAGCACTGCCTCATTAAGACGGGATGTTCTGGGGAAACTCATGGCTCACCTAGTAGTCACCCCACACCCTGCCTCGATCACGGAAGGCAATGGTTGTCCTTTGATCTTTACATGTGCATGATTGGGAGAGAGGAAAAGAACTCTTGAGAGCATTGACTCAGTGCTGATCCATCTCATGTAAATCCATACTGGGGGCCTGTGAGGTCCATGTTACCCAGGTTCTCCTAGGACACAGGCTAGGTTCTGAAACCAGTAGATAGAAGCAGGAGGCTAAGAAGTTCAAAGTCATCCTCTGCTAAATAGCACCCTCATAACAGCCAGGTGTGGCAGTGTGAGAGATCAAGTTGAAAAAAAAGGGGGGGGGACAATTGAGGAAAATACCCAGTGTTTACTTCTGAGCTCCACATGTCTATGTGTGTGTGCAGCCACACACATAATAGGAAACAAAATTAATTTTTAAAGAAATAAGAAAAGAAACAAAGGTTTGTTTGGTTGGTTTGGGTGCTTGCTTGGTTTTTACTAATTATTTTGTTTATTAATAAATTAATAATTGTTTATTTTGTTTACTAATTATTTGGCACTCAGCATTTGGGCCATAACACGTGGTAGTCAGAGGACAATCTATAAGAATCCATTCTTTCTTCCACCGTGTGGACTCTGGGGACCAAGCTCAGATTGTCAGGCTTGGCAGCAAGCTGCTTTACCGGCTGAGCCATCTCAATGACCATTTCTTTGTTTTAATAGTGGGTCTCTGTGGCCTCAAGGCTGATATCCTCCTGCCTCAGCCTCTTGAGCGCTGTGATAACATGTGTGCCACCATGGCCAGCTGGAAAGTAAGTACACTTCTTCATGCTTCTTCCCTACACTAAGGGCCTCACCTTTCACCAGATTCCTTGCCCAGGGTTTATGGCCCTTAACAGGGCATCTAGCTATGCTCGCTTCCAAGAACCTCGGCCTTCTCGTTCACCACCTCTCAGCGACTCCCGCTCCAATCCAGGCTGTCTTGTTCCCCTCTGTCCTCAGATCATGCTAGTCTTTGATCTATTGTCACTGGCCTTGAGGAAACTCACCCACTCAGAAGCGATGTTCAGCTTTTCATGAATTTCCAGATTTCCCTGTCAAGACCAAATTCACACATCCAACACTGCCTCGTCATTTCTTGTGCAGACATGTCCCCCTAAGCCATCCCCCCACTACAATTCCTTTCTTTTCTACTCATGGCTGCTGGGCCTAGACTCTACCATCTACCCCACCTTCAAAAAAAAAAAAAGGAATGCAAAATACCCACCCAGTCATAAACTGGAACTTCTGGAAGTCTCAGGCAAAGCACATCTAGCAGAAAGAAGACCAACACAATGATCATGGGAGCCCGTGTTGCCCGTTTATGTGATTACTATACTGTATACATTCGGGGTGGGGGTGGGCATGGAACCAGGGCTGTGTGCTAAGCAAGCACTTTACCACGTAGCTACATCCCAGAATGCTATTCTGTTTTTCAATTATTTATTTGATCAATTATTTATAATTTATTGTGCGTTTACGCATGGATACATGCCACGCGTGCATGTGGAGATCAAAGGACAGCCTTGAGGAGTTAGTTCTCTCCTTCCACAGCGTTGAGTGTGCCCAGGCATCAAACTCAGGTCTTCAGGCTGAGCAGCAAGCACTTTTACTCACTGAGCCATCTCAGAGACCCCCTTTTCTCATATTATCTTCCTCACTCTTCCCTGCTCCCAAGCGTGCATGCATCCATGCATGCATGTGGGTGTGGGTGTGTGTGTATGTGCGTGCACATTCGTGCATGCATGTGTGTGTGTGTGTGTGTGTGTGTGTGTGTGTGTGTGTGTATGCGCGCGCACATTCGTGCATGCATTCAAACTTGCCATCCTCTTGCCTCATCCTCCCAAGACATGCACCAACACACCTAGTTTGTAAGTTTTTAAAGAGTTTGGGTTTATTTGCTTGCTTGTTGGTTTGTTTGTTTGTTTGTTTAAAAGTTTTGCTATTATTGGGGTTTTGGGGGGTTGGGGGAGCTTTTGTTTATTTGTTTTGAGATAGGGTCCCTATACAGCCAAATGTGATCTTGAACTTCTCATCCTGCCCTCATATTCTGAATGCTGAGATAGGGGCATGCACCACCCTGGGTTGGAGTTGAACCCAGGGCTTTATATATGCTAGGCAAGCCCTCTACCAGCTGAGCTGTATCCCCAGCCTAACTGTTCTTGGTTAAATTCTCTATGTTAGAACCAGAAGCCACATGGAATAAGTATGGACTCACCTACTGCCAAATGTCCTAGGGTGCCTCTAGGTCATTAAAGTCACGTGACTGTTGTTTATTTTCAAAAGAGACTTTCCCTTCCTCCTTTAGCAAACTAGCATCTGTGCAAGGAGAGCAACGTGGCCATAAAAACAAAGACAGTAAATCAAAATCAAGCTCCATCCTGGCGCTGCTGATTCAAGAAAAGGTGGCAAGTGCTTACTGCTCTGCCTCTGGCTCCAAAGTACCTCGGATAGAAGGCCTGTGCTACCATGCCTGGGGCTGTTGCTGCTTTTTGTTTCACTTTTACTAAAGATTTATTTTTAATTATATGTAATATATATGTCTATGTGTGGGTATGTACACATAAATGCAAGTGCATGAAAAAGTCAGAAGAAGGCATCAGATTCCCCAGGAACTGGAGTTCCAGGGGTTGTGAGCCAACTGAGAGGTGCTGGGAGGCAGATCTGTCGTAAGAACCACATCCGCTCTTAACAAGTCAGCCATCTCTCCAATCCCAGGCTTGTCATGTTCTAAAAATATAACAGCATCTATGCTGCCTCTGACCCTGTACCAAGGGAAGGAAGCAGAGAGGAGAGTTGCAGTGAAGGACACCCATCTGTAGGTGGCCCTCCAGATGACATAGGCTTTGTGACAATACCCTGTGGAGACAGGAACGGCAGTGGGCACAGGGAACATGTCTTTCTTTTAGCTTGAATGGGTGGGCTGAGGGTCCTTGCCAATGATATAGCTCAAAAAGTGAGTCCCCAGTGAAAATATCACAGCCTTAAAGGTTCAGGGGTGTGATACTCACTGATGGTAGCAGCAAGAAAGAAGTCATCTACTCTGGCCCTCCTACATCAGTCCGATAGCAGCTCATAGCTCAAACCTATCTCTTCTGATCATGAACCTGAGGGCTTCTTATGGCTCCTGGCCTGTCAATTAAAGTCTCCATAGTTACCTAGCTCTTCCTACCACTCCACCCAGCCCCACTGATCTCCTTGACTCTATGGCTCTCATTCTAGGTGCACAGATTCCGAAGATCCATTCACACTTCAGCAACAGCACGTTGGGCCTACATATGATTCCAGGTCTTTGGCTGGGCTGCTTCCTCCAGCGGAGTCCCCCAGTCACCACTCCCACTGAGACCCAGCTGACCTTGCAGGTGAGAAACTGCCTGCAACTGCTTCCAAGAAGCCTCCTGGGTACCCATACTGGCTCAGGGGATTCATCACTTCCAGAGACTGCAGTGCCTATGCTTTGCCTACTCTGCCTTGCAATTACTTGCCCAAGCACCCATCTCTTCCCCTAGAACAGGGCTATCTAAGAAGGTAGAAAATGCACCAATTCCTGCCTTGATGATTAATCTTGGTTGTCAACTTGATCAGATTATGAAATCAGCTGAGAGAGGTGCCTCTAAGGATCAGTTGAAGGTATCCCCTGAGAGAATTAACTAAAGGGAAAGGACCCTCCCACAGTGTATGTAGCATCTTCTGGTGGCAGCCTAGATATAAAGAGGTCTGGGGAGAAAACGGGACTTCTTTTGCCTACTTGTCTTCACTGGCTGCTGGTGGGTGCATCTACGTTGTTGCTGTTACCACTACCACCATCTTATATTAACACTAGAACCTATCTCCTTTGACTTTCTACTGTGGACTGAAGACCCTCCAAGAATCCTTCAGGCCTTCTGTGACAAACTGGGACAACCGAGGCACCCAACCTCTAGGACTGAGCTACTACTGCATTGTCACCCACTCCAGTGTGCAGGTAGCCACTACTGGACTGCCTGGTGTATGTTATGCAAGCCTACCTAATAAATCCCCTTTGTAACATATATTCTTCCTATAAGTTCTATTCCTCTAGAGCGGTAATCCTCAACTTGTGGGTCTTGACCCCCACAGGGATCATACATCAGATATTTACATCATAATTCATAACAGTAGCAAAATCACAGTTATGAAGCAGCAGTGAAATAATTTTATGGTGGGGGGGGAGGGTCACCAGTATATGAGAAACTGTATTAATGGGTCACAGCACTAGGAAGGTTGAGAACCACCACTCTAGGGAACCCTGACTAACAGTGTCTATTGCCAGCTCCAAATCCAGCCTCAGCTCAAAATGCACCTCCCAGAGAGGCCTACACCAACCAAAATAAAGGCAATCACCTCATCCTCAGACTGCTTCTGGAAAAAAGAAAATGCAGAAAAATCTTAAATGCTCTGCTTCTGGATGTGAGGTCCAGGAACCTCTAACTAAATAAGACTCATCCCTAAGTCCTTCTGGCCTCTATCTACGTCTCCAGGAAGCCACAGCTGAGCCGTCCATTAAGGACTGGTTGCTTCTATCATCTTGTAGATTGCTGTGGAAACTGAGGCACAGGATCACCCAAGATCATAAAGGAGGAAGCAGAAAGCTGAGACCCAGAAGGTGAGCTTACCCGTCTTACAAACCTCTACCCAAATTGAGCCTGATCTCTACTTAGGCTGTATCCACACGTACCTGGATGCCTGTCATCATTTCGTTTGGGTACCCGCCATGCACCAGATCTACACGTGGGAATCTCCACGGAGAACTGAGTAGGCGGTATAGCTAACTCAGGAGTTCATGTGTTTAAAAGGGCGGGGGAGAGATACATAGTATTTTTTTGTTAATCAGTTTGTTTCATTGTATCAGCCAGCAACTAGTCCCGTGGAGAGAAGAAGGCCTGGAGGAGAATGTGAAGAGGGATCCAGAGGAACCTAGAGGCTACATTTGAAAGACCTGGGTCAGAGGAAATGGCTTCTCAGTAAAGTATAGGCCACAAGCCTATACTTTTTTTTTTTTACTGAGTTTCATCTCCAGAAAGCACTTTTTAAAAAGAAAGGCAGGCCAAGGGGTGTGCACTTGTGATCCCAGAACTTGGGAAGCAAAAACAAAGAAAGATTCCTAGGGCCTGCTGGCCAGCCAGCCTAGCCTAATTGGCAAGCACCAGGTCCCAGTGAGAGGCCCAGTCTCAGAAAAGATGGATGGCGCCTGAGGAAGGACACTGAGCTTGTCCTCCTCCTGTGCTAGCAGAGACATGCACACACAAAGAAGAGAGGGAAGGGAGGAAAGGGAAGAATAAAGAAAGAGGGGAAAGGGGAAAGGAAAAAAAGGACAGACAAACACTGGTCAATAAAAACTCCTTGAGAAGGCAACATTTTAAATGCAGGAGACAAAGAAGAGAAACAGGGACATTCTAGCCAGAGTCAACAGCCAGCCTAAAGACCCTGAGGCAGGGCTATGCACTGGATTCAAGAAACAGACAGTGGCATGGCCACGAGAGAGGGAATAAAGTGAGAGCAGGCAAGGGTCAGCCATCCACACTGAACTGTTCTCAACAGTCGCTCAGCCTGAGACCTGCATCTCTTGCCTCTGTCATTGTCTGTGCCCCCTGTCATCTCCCAGAAGTCTAGGCCCTCTGCCTCCAACCCAGAAGTAAGCCCATTACACCTGTCACATTATAGAGCAGAACCAGGGTCAAAGAGTACCTGCCACCGATTTGGACAACTGCCCAGCATACTATCCAAACTCAGGAAAGACTCATGGTGACACACACCTTTAAAGCCACCACTAGGGATGTCTGTGAATTAAAGGCCAGCCTGATCTACATGAAGAGTTCCAGGGCAGCTAAGGCTACATTGTGAGATTCTGCCTCGAAATTAATTAATTTTGGATCTCAGGTTTGTTTTTTTTTAACCCCCAACAATTCAGATCGAAATATGCTCAGTGAAGTCAGAGCAGGTGATGCCTCAGTCTGTGGTAGGAGTGGGGAGGGTGCAGAGAGCGAGTCACAAGCTCTTGCCCATGTGAAGGGTACAGGGAGAGGGCACAAGTTCCATCTCCACCTCCTGGGAAGAGAGTGGCCACTGGTCCCATCCACAGAACACATGCGCTTGGCTTCTGTGGTTTCTCCTCCAGGCTCAGCATCTTTGAGTCTTCAGGCTCCTCTTGCCTGCTACTCTGCTCTATGTACTGTCTGGCTTTATCAACCCTTGCCTCCATACCAACAGAGTTCTTCCCCTGGCTAGTTCCTTCTCTCTACCCCTGGGCAAGAAGAAAATTTGGACCCCTCTAGGAAGTTTCCCTTGGCAACCTCACCATGTACAAAGGGAAGATGTATTGCCCTGGTTGAGGGGGTGGGGAGAGGTGTAGTCAGTCCTGTCTTCCTCTTTTTTTGAGTTCATTAACACTCATATAGAACAAAATTACAAAGCAAAAAGTTCTATCTACCCACTCATCCTCTCTGGGGTAAGGATTTTCCAAGGGTCTGCTGTGGTTGGTCTTCAGGTCCTTGAGAACCTTCAGGATCTTTGCCTATTCCTCTTAGTTCATTCTCTGTCTCTCTGTCTCTCTGTCTCTCTCTCCCTATCTATCTATCTATCTATCTATCTATCTATCTATCTATCTATCTATCTATCTATCTATCTCTGTTTCAGCCATACCAGCCTCCTTGCTGTGTCTCCAGTACATACCAAGCTTGTGGTGGCCTCGGGACCTTTGCACCTGCTCGTCCCTCTGCCTGGAGTGCTCTTCCTCCACATAATTATCTGGTTTAGGCCTCATCCTTTTTCCTGTCCCTTCCCCCAAGAACACAGGTTTTCCAATACCACCCAATATAGATTTGGATACAAATAACACAAGCAGTGATGGGAAGAAGATAAAGCCAAAAAAACAAAAAAAAAAAAAAACAGGACAAATGGGGACACCAGGATGTGACTAAGAGAGGAAAATCCCTTTTTAGACAGTCATGGAACCTTAGACCAAAATATGGCTTCAGGAGCCCAAAAGGAGCTGAGTGCTAGCCACTCTGGGACATATGATAACATCACACTAGAAAGATACAGAGTCCAGACCGAGGGAAGAGACAGGCTTCTTTACATTCCTCTGACAAGAGATACTCTACTCTGAGTCTGAGGTGGCTTATTAGAAAGGGACCAAAGAGTACCTAGAGAAGGTCTGAAGGAGGAGGGAAGACGGCTTCTCAGGTAAAGGCACTTGCCACCTAACGACTCAATTCAGTCACTGGGACACACATGGTAGAAAAAAAAAACTGACTCCTACAAGTTTTACACATACACACATGGGGGGGCACTGTGAATAAAGTAAAAATGCTGTAAAAGGTCAGGTACATGTGGGAGGAAGATTCCTGTCCATGAATTCCCCAAGCAGGGCATTCGGAGACAGTTTCTTACTTATATTTTAATTAAAGCATTTATTTTTGTAATGCTGGGGATGTTACCCAGGCCTTCACACACGCTAGGCAAGAGTTCTGCCTTCACCCTGGTCTCCAGCACCTCTCAGCCTTTCTCTTATTATTTTTCACAATTTTATTTTTTCATGTGGATGTGAGGAGGTGGTTGCACAAGTGCCATCCTGCGTATGTGAAGGCCAGAGGACAACTTGCAAGAGTTGGTTCTCTCCTTCCACCATACGGATTCTGGAGATCAGTCTCAGGTCATCAGGCTTAGTAGCAGGGGCCTTTACCCAACGGCTCACCATATTGCTGGCCAGCCTTCCTTTTTACTTAACCCATAGCACCTTTGGCTCATGGCTCCCACCTACTCCCTGCCCTCTCTTCCCACCAGCTCCCATCTTTTTCCTCCAAAGCCTGTGCTTGGCCACTCTTTCACCAGCTCGCTATCCGGAGGCAAATACCAGAAACAGATTAACAGATTGCTGAGCTGAATGTAACCCTGTTCCCCTCACACAAGCCACACATATCAATCAATGGCTGCCCCAGCCCACCTAGTCCATCCAAGGTCCACTGAATTCTCACCCATCCAAACCTCCATTTGATACAGTCCCATCACTTGAACCAGATTAGTCACCTCTATTCCGGTCTCCTGGCTCCTGCCCTCATAAGCATCACACACACCCAGCAGTCTGTTCTCTGGGGTCAGAATAGTCTCTAAATTCCCCACTGAGGTCTAGTTATCCTGTTATCCTCCAGACCTCAAGGTTTTTTTTGTTTGTTTGTTTTTAGAAAGAGAGAGAGAGAGAGAGAGAGAGAGAGAGAGAGAGAGAGAGAGAGAGAGATTCCACTGCCCAAAGAGGGCAGAGGAGAGCATCAAATTCCCTGTAGCTAGAGTTATATCAGATGGTTGTAAGCCACCTGATGTGGGTGCTGGGATCTGAACACAGGTCCTCTGCAAGCAAAAACAAGCGCTCTTACCAATGATCAACCTCTCCATCCCCCAAGGATCTCAAAGTCCTTTCATACCTCTGCTAATTAGTCCTCCAAGCACCCAGCAGTGTGCTTAGAGCCTTGTACCTCCTGATTCTTTGGTTTGCAATGCTGCCCCTCTGTCCAGTGAACACAGCTCTCCATTTTTAGCTGAATCACTGTCCCCACTCAGGATGCCTTCTCTGACTCTCCCTGGGTCAAGTCATGCTACTTACTGTACTCGGTTCTGCCCTGAGGCAAGAACTCTGCGCTTAAATGGGCTGGTTTCATCAGGCACTGATTACTAGCCAGGCATTGTCCTCAGCTCTTTAACTATATAGGGTGTTTAAGTGGTATCATTCCCATTTTACAGCTGGGGAAAATGAGGTAAACCTACTAGCCTGAGGGCTGCAGCACTCAAACGGGAGGTAGGTACAAGCCCAGGCAGTAGAATGTGGCAGCCTGGGGCACCCAGATCACAGGGGAGCATCCCCGCTGCAATGATTTCTTGTGTCATTCCAGGAGTAGGAGGAAGAGACCTTTGCTCACTCTCCTTGTCATCTTTTGTAAGCCCAGTGACTCCTTCGCCAACTGTTCACTGTCTCCGAGGCACTATGCCAATGGCCTTGGGTTTGGAGGAGGATGGTGTTCTTCTTATCACAGAGTGGAGTGTGGAGGCCACTCCCAGGACCTCAGGAGTGTAAAGGCACTGAGATTTGTCAAGCACTATCCACAGCTGAGGGCTCATTAATACTCAAAGAAAGATATTGCAGACCCATTTCCTAGATTGGCAAGCAGAAAGTTGGAACCCTTTCCCACAGGCACAGGCTCTCAGCGTATATCTATTGCCCCTTCGCTCCTTGACTCCCGGAAACACTCCCCTTTGGGAGTGAGTGAAGTGAGAAGGGAGGCAAAAAAGATCCCCAATATTCCCTGCGACCTGGCTGGACTCAAGGCAGGCTGAGCGATGCTCTGGGAACTCCACCCAAACAGCAGCTATGGCTGGAAGGGACCAGCTGTACAGGCTAGTGAGCTTCCAAGGCAACTTCCCAGTCTAGGGCTCCTCTTCTCCAGCGCTCCAGCCAGACAATGGGTTCAGCTCACCCCAGCAGAGGTCATGCTGGTGCCTAAGAACCTTGGCTGGGCTCAGACTGCAGTCTTGGGGAGCCCTGTGTCTCCATATCCCAGGCAGTTCATGGGTTTTGCAAGCCAGGCTGGGTCCTACAAGCCTCCTCTTACCTCCACACTCTTCTTCTTCAAGGCTCCCATCCCAGAAATAAAGGGCTCCTCCATGCCCAAGTCTATGGTTTATCTGTCAACCCAGTTACCTGACAAACTGAGGTCAGAGGAATGAAAGTTCAAGGCCTGCCAGGCCAACAGAATGAGTTCAAGGCCAGAATGAACAAGTTAGTGAGACTCTTGTCTCAAAGTAAAACATAAGGGCTAGGTAGATGGCAGCTCGGTGGGTGAATTGCTGGCTATGCAAGCAGAAGAACCTGAGTTCAGATTCCCAGCACCCACGGGGAAAAAAAAATGGGCATTGTGATATGTGCTTGTAACTCCGGTAGGAAGCAGGCAGGAGGGAAGAGGCAGGTGGCTTGTTTTGCCAAAACAGCAAGCTCCTGGTTCAGTAAGAGACCCTGTCTCAGAAAACAGGGTGGAGAGCAACTGAGGGATGCATAAGAAGTCAACCTCTGGCCTCCATACACTTGAGGTCATACACACACGTGTACACACACACACATCTACACTACATGTGAGCACACACACATAAAGGAAGCAACCAAAGTGTTTCCGTGGTGGAGTGCCCCCCTCGCATGAGGCCCTAGATTCAACCTAGTTCTAGAGAAAGAATAATAAGGCCCCTTCCATTCCCTCGGCAGCCCAGCGCTGTCTCCACACAGGCCTTCCCTCGAGGACAACTTCCAAACATGCATGAAACACAGTTCTTCTGGGAGGAAATAAAGAATTTCTAACTTCTCATGTCTTCACACACTTTCCATCAGAGGTCCTGCCAGCTGCCTCTGCCCAGGTCCTTTCAACCTCCCCCCGCCCCCCATATTGGCTGCAGGTTCTACCTCTCAAGACACAATAGGATGGTTGCTGCTTGCTGGCTTAAGCATCCTCCTATCCATAGCTCTGAGAATGAAACTGTGGGCTCCTCATTGTCTTCCAATCCCTTGTCAACCACTCCCTACCTTCTTTCTTCCCTGTATACACTTCTGATACGTCAGCCTCTTTTGTGATCTGCAAACACACCAACCTGGGCCTTTCCCCGGGATGTTGTTGCCCGGGTCCAGAGAGCACTCCACAGCAGGTGCTGCGGTTGGCCCTTTCCCTCACACACCCAGGGGCTCTCTCACGACACTCTAACCCTCTACCTCCAGTATTAGGATGTGTGCTCTCCACGCTCCCGGCACCAGCTGAAACGTTGCAATCCTGTTAAAGACGTTTCTCAGCGGCTGATCTACGCGGCTCCCAGACAATGCCCTGCTGTGTCTATGGCCATCGCCCCGTCCATGGCACCCAGCAGGAGCTCGGCACCGATTCTCCGGTGACAGACACTCCTGTGACGCAGCGCGCGTTCATACATCCGGATTCCCCGCAACACGGGGCCACGATAGCCCCTCTTCGCTAGCGCGCATTTTCCAGTCACGTCCACCTTCACCTTCCCCCTCGGGGGCCCAAAACTCTCTGGTAAAGGTAGCCCGAGCCCCCGACCTGCTGGGAAACCCTGAGAAGTACCTAGGGGACGGAACGATAGGGAGCTCATTGACCCTACCTTGGGGCCGAGTCCGGCTGGTCTTGGCCTGGGAGGCGAGACTGGAGGTCGCTGCGAGGGTTGCTTCTAGGCCGACGCCCCCGGAGAGGGGCACTTGCTTACCTGGGGTGCAAGCGGATGTGTGGAGGCCCAGGCAGGGTGGAAATCAGCAAACCCGAAGATGCCGTAGACACGCGGCTGACGGCTCTGGACCGAGGGATTGTGCTCGCCACTGAGCCTCCACCCACAGGGGAGGAAATAGAGCCCAAGGGGGCCTCGGGGAGGAGTTTGGTGGGGGCTTGGGCGTGGTCTGGGCGGGGGAGGGGCGTGACTTCAGTGTGCTCTGGCCCAGTGTGCTCGAACCCGGCTTGCACAAACCGCTGGGTCTAAGACCCCTGTGCCCTAAACTGCCCAACCCACGTCCTGGCCTCGCCCCCACACCACCAGGTCCCTCCCTTAAAGCCCGCCCCACAATTCTCGGCCTCCTCCAGACCCCGCCCTCAGTCCTAGCCCCGTACCCTGAGACCCCGCCTCCAGCAGACCCTGTTTTGAGAAGCCAGGCTCCACCCCAGTCTATGTCCGGCTGCCCAGAGCTTCCAAATCTCGCCCTCAGCCCCCACCCCGGCGCCTCCAGGACCCGCCCCCAATTCCACTTGGCACTCTACCCTGCACAGCCTCGCAGCGCTGCAAACCCGCTTTCAGGCTCTTCCTCTTGCTTCCAAGGTCTGGTCCCCCGGCCCAGGCCGGCTTTCTCAGGCCCGCCCCAGCTCAGGCCCTTCTGGGCACCTGGCCTTACTCCAATCAAGCTGTTGGTTTCTGCACTACCTTATCTCTGACCTTTTAACGCAGCACCGCCTGAAGACTACTGCTTCAGCTGGTCAACTTCTGGTTCCCGCTTCCCAGTCCTAGATCTCTACGATGCTCTAGCTTGCATGTCCGCCTGCGTCCTGTTTTTCAGACGCACTGATAGGTTCGGCGAAAGAGGCTTGGATTCTTCCACAGGCCTGAACTTCTTACACAATTGGAGAGCGCTCTCCCACTGAGCTGTATCCCATTACTGCCCCACCCCCACCCCCACCCCAACACTCACAGACTTTCACACCCTTTATGAACTTCCCATCCATGTGAGCCTCATCTGATAGAGGGAAGTGATGAGCACAGGACACAGGAAGCAGCTCTGGGCTGCTCCCCTCTTCCCCTCTATGTAATTACTTTTCTTTTGCTGCAATAAAACACTCTGACAAAATCAATTTAGGAAGGAAGGCTAACAGTTCTGAGATGTGCAGTCTATCCTTGAGGGGAAGTCACGGAGGCAGGAGACAGGGGCATCTGATCACACTCTATCTGCAGTCAAGAAACAGTGATGAATGCTGATGCTTAGCTGCCATCCCCTTTTTATATACTCTAGGACCCCAGGCACGGAGCAGTGCACCGCAGTGGACAGGTCTTCCCACTTCCATCTAATGAAGACGCCCAGGCATATCAACAGGTGTTTCTCCCAAAGCTGATAACTGAGATTGAACATTATAGCCTCCAGCTAAGGGACTGAAGCAGACACCTGTATTGATCTTCTCCAGACTTTGGGCTCATTGTGGCCAGGCTTGTAGATTGGACGCTGGACCCTGAACCCATGAAGCCTGAGCTAAACACAGTAATAGTAATTCAAAAATGATCACTGTCTTCGTTAGGGGTTCTATTATTGCTGCTATGAGACACCAAAGCCAAATGCAAGTTGGGGAGAAAAGGGTTTATTTGACTTATACTTCTACATTGTAGTTCATTATTTAAGGAAGCCGGGACAGGAATTCAAACAGGACAGGACCCTGCAGGCAGGAGCTGATGTAGAGCCCATGGAAGGATGCTGCTGCTTACTGGCTTGCTCTCCATGGCTTGCTCAGTCTGCTTTCTTATAGAACCCAGAACAACCAGTTCAGGGATTGTCCCACTCGTAAGGGGCTGGGCCCTTCCCCATTGGTCACTAATTAAGAAAATGCTTTAGAACTGGATCTCATAGAGGCATTTCCTCAACTGAAGCTCCTTTCTCGGATGACCATAGCTTGTGCCAAGTTGGCATTGTCATGACCTCTAAAATCTGTGACTATGATACTTCAGTTTCTTTTTATATTTATTTATTTATGTATGTATTTATTTATTTATTTGTGGAGTCACAGTCTATATGTGGGGGTCAGAAAGCAGCTTGCAAGAGTCAGTTCTGAGAACTTCCTTCCACGATGTGGGTTCCAGGGACTGAAACTCAGATTGTCAGACTTAGCAGCAAGTGCTTTGCTACCTGACCCCTCTCATCAGCCCCTAAATCTGTTGCTTCCTGTGGTAAACAAGATTACACATGGCATGAAATAAAGGACCTTGAGAAGGGTGATGACTCAGAACCATCTGGGACCCCGTTGCACCACAGGATCCTTACAGTATTGCTTGCAGGCATGAACCTGAGTTCCAGAGATGCCTGCTGAATATTGGAACCCAGAGCAGACTCTGAGCCCCCACTGTGCTATCTTCTTGTACATACTTGGACTTGAGTGTAGTGAGTAAGCTGCCCTCCAACACAGTAAGAGTGTGTGCTGTTGCTTTATTTTTCTATTTTTTTTTATCTGTATACGGGTGTGCACATGTTTTTTGCATGTGTGGGCATGTACTGTGTGTGAGTGCCTATACATGAGTGTGTGTGCATGTGGAAAGCCAAAGTTGATGTCAGGAATATCTTTGCTCATTCTTCTACCTTGTTCATTGAGGCAGGGTCTCTCAACAACACCCAGAGTTGGCCAATGTGGCTAGTCTTGCTAGCTAGCTTGCTCTGAGGATCCCCTGTCTCCACCTTCCAGAACTGGAGTTGCAGGTGGGCATCATATGCTGGCTCTGGAGATCCGAACTCAGGTCCTCATACTGTGTACATCAAGTACTTTAACTACAGGGCCATCTCCGCAGCCCATATGTTATTTTACTCAACAGGTTTTTGATCACTTTGTTTTCTTCTTTTATTGATAAAGGGGAGCAATATAGTCTAGGCTGTGCTAGGATTATAGGTATGCACTGCTCTACCTAGTATTTTAGTGTGGGGGGTGTGTGTGTGTGTCGGGGGGGGGTTGTTAGTAGAGATAGAACCCAGAGCTGCTAGAAATAGAACCCAGAGCCTTGCTCCTTACTAGTCATTTTCTTTTCTTTCTCTCTTCCTTCCCCCTCCTCCTTCTTCTCAAGACAGAGTTTCTCTATTTAGGCCAAGCTGGCCTCAAACTCATAAGTCTTCTGCCTCCACCTTCCAAGTGCTGGAATAACAGGCACTACATATTCCTGACCCCTGTACCTTTTGTAAATGTCATTTTTCAGGCTGTTGTAGTGGCAAGTGCTTGTCATAATAGCACTCAGGAAGTAGAATCAGGAAGATCAGGAGCTTAAGATCATCTTCTAGGCACCATCATGAGCTCAAGACCAGACTTAACTACATGAGACCACATCTTAAAAAATAAAAAATAGTTGGGCCAGTGAGATGTATCATTGGATAAAGGTGATTGGTGCCCAGCTAATAAATCGAGTTCAATGCTGGGACCCACATGGTAGGAAAAGAATGGGCTCACACAAGTTGTCCTCTGACCTCCCACATGAGTGTCGTGGCACATACAAGTAAATATAATAAAGAATAAAGTCATCCTCAACTGTCGATTCTACTACTCAGCCACATGCATGTCTGGGAACAACTGAGATTACAAACATTTACCATCACTCTGGCAGGTTTGCGGGCATTTGTGCTGGTAACAACTCTGAAAATCCTACGAACTAGAGCCTCCTGGCCCGAGATCTGCTTGCAGGATTAGCCCTTTCCAACAAGTCCTTCCCAGGCTCCTGCCATGCTCCATCACCCACTCTTTCTGCCTGTCCCTAAAGCCCTGCTCTGTAAGGATGGGAGTAGCGTGCAGGAGTATGGCTAAAGCCCAGCACAGCAGCCAGAAGGACTGAAGGCTGATCGCACAGCTTTTCCCACACCTGTTCTCCCTGGCATGCCCTTTGCCAAGCAAGATTCCTCTTCTCTACGGGAACTAGCAAGGGGTGGGTGGGGTGGTTCTCTGTCCCTAGAGGGATTTCTGTTAAAGATCAGCTGGTTCCCACATAAATCTTTATGTTGTGTGACTTTGAATGCTGACACAGCTTCTCTAAACCCATTGATTCCCATCTTTGGAAAGGAAAATAACCATGCCGGTCTTGAAGGAGGGGGCTGCAGATATCTAGAGGGGTGGGACCACGGTTTCTACTTGGCCTGAGTAGGGGGTCAGCACAGGAACTGTTTCCTCTGCCTAGAAGGTTCTTCTGCTGCCCCTTTCTTGACCCTTTCACCCACTTTAGTCAATGGCCCTCCCCCAACAGTCTTCTCTTTCCTACATCCTTGGCCTCCCTAGAGAGTGCCCACTTCCAACCCCATCCATCCCAGTGCCAAAACAGCCTGGACCAGGGCCTTATGCACAGAGAGCTGCTGCAGGCTAGGACAATGGTGGGAAACTCCCTCCTGGTTGTCTGCCTGCTGCCTGATCCTGTGTGCTACTTTGTGTAATTGTGAGGGTGTATCTGTACCTGGGGACATTTGTCTTCAGGACTGGGTAGGTAACTTTGTGTGTTGGTCTCCTCTGTGGGTAGCTCTGCTGTGTCTGAGTGTGTGTGTGTGTGTGTGTATCTCTGTGCATGTGTGTGTGTGTGCTCCTGTGTGTCTGCCTGTCCGTGTATTTCCATGTGTTCGAATTGGTATGTGTGTTTCTCTGTATCTCTATTTCTGTGTGTCTGCTGTATTTCTGTATATTTTTGTTTCTGTTTCTCTGTATTTCTGTCTCTGTTTCTGATGGAGGAAGGTCATTGGTTAATTAAATAAAGAAGCTGCTTGCCCTGATAGGTTAAAACAGGAGGGAGGAGTAAACAGAGCAGAATGCTGGGAGGAAGAGGAAGTGAGGTCAGACTCCACAGCTCTGCTCTCGGGAGCAGATGCCTCAGAGAGACGCCATGCTCCCCGCTCCTGGGAAGATACACTCCCGGTAAGACCGGTGCTCACTAAGACCGGTGCTCACGGATTATTAGAGATGGGTTGATCGGGATATCAGAATTAGCCAGTAAGGGCTAGAGCTAAAGGGCCAAGCGGTGATTAAATGAACACAGTGTCCGTGTAATTATTTCGGGTAGAGCTAGCCATGTGGGCGGCCGGGTGCCGGGACGCAGCCCGCCGCTCCTATTTCTACATGTTTCTGTGTATTTGTGTGCTTCTGTAAGTGTGTGTACATTAGTGTGTACCTGTGTATGTGTCTGTATATTCTTCTGTGTATGTGTGTTTCCATTGGTGTATATTTCTATATATATCTCTGTATGGATGTATTTGCTTGTCTGTTCATCTGGGGACCTCTGAGAAAAGACATTTGACTTGGACCTCCCCTCTGTGGAAAGTGGTATGGGATCCTGCCTTGGCACTCACCTTAGAGATCCTGCAGCCTGCTTTCATTTCTTCCTTCTTGTCTCCTCCCTACCTCTCCTACTGTGCCTCAGTCTACTGAGTGCTAGACTTCTCTTCATCTTTCCTGGGAAGACCTGTCCAGTTTTCCCAGAGGCAGCTGGCACATGGCCCCAGAGAGTTGGATAATCAGTTCATAATGGCAAGGCCTCCTGCTGGGCCAGGACCCATGACTGTTTCAATGTCTAAATGAGGTCACAGCCCAAGATAGGAAGGGGCATGGCCAAGTCATGTTCTACAACAAGGGTCCTTAAAAATTCCCATTTCATAGTTGGGTTCAGAGTAGAGAAGGGAAGGAGAGAGAGAGAGGAGACAGAGGGGTTCCGATGCTTCTAAGATGCTTTCCTATCCAATAGTGCTTTAAGCTATTAGCCCATCAATCCATTGAAGTCAGAGCTCTCATGACGCATTGCCTGCTGCACTGGGGCCTAAGCCTTTACCACATGAAACAGGTGAGCTTTGGAGGACATTTATGACCAAAATTATTAACACATATTACTCTATTTTTAACTTTTTCAGAGCCTTGAACCTTTTTTAGCTTAATATTTCTAGGAACTCATGTTGGTGTGCCAATGTGTTTATTTTTGTATGTGTGTATATATGATTATATGTGTGTATATATGTTTGTATGGGTATATATGTGTGCTTATATGTTTGTATGTATGTGTATATATGTTTGCATATGTGTATAAGTGTATGTTTGTATGTGTATGGATATGTGTGTGTATGTTCGCATGTGTTTAGATGTGTGTATATATTATTTTTTTGTATGTGTGTTTATATAAGTTTGTGTGTGTCTGTGTATGTGTATATATGTTTATGTGTGTATATGTTTGCATGTGTGTATATATGTTTATATTATGGATATGTGTGCACCTATGCATATATATACATTTGTATGTGTGTTGTATTTGTATGTGTGTATGTTTATATGTGTATATGTGTATATGTTTATACATGTATGTATATATTTGTATGTGTGTATGTATATATGTTTGTGTTATGTGTATGTGTATATGTTTATATGTGTGTGAGTATATATGTATGAGTGTATATGTTTGTATGTTTATATGTATGTGTATGTATATATATGTCTGTATATGTGTATATGTTTGTATGTGTGTTTATGTATATATGTGTGTGTACCACATATGAATGCTGGATTATAGATGAAAGTTTCTGTCCTGCCTGTCACAGCTGTTCAGTCTTGAAGAAACACACAGAGGTTTAGATTAATTATAAACTGTGTGACCTATTAATTAGCTCAGGTTTATTATTAACTAGCTCTTACAAGTTAAATTAACCCATAATTCTTTTCTATGTTTAACCATGTGACTTGGTGCCTTTTCCCAGTAAGGCATTCTCATCTTGCTTCCTCTGCTCTGGCTGGTGACTCTTTGCCTTTCCTCTCTCAGCACTCTCTTAGTCTGATCACCCCACCTGTACTTTCTGCCTGACTACTGGCCAATCAGTGTCTTATTAAATTAATATGAATGACAAATTTTACAATGTACATGAGCATCTGACATCATGGATGTAAACATTGGTTATCTTCTTTTATTGCTCTCCAGTTTTAGAATCTCCCACTACACCCACTACTTTGGCTAGGTGTATTGATCAGAGAGTCCCTAAGACCTTAACCCACTCCCAGCCCTGGGATTATAAAATGAACCTCACTGTGGGAGTCAAACTCAGGTCTTCATGCTTGCACAAGTACTTTACTGAATGAGCTATCTACACAGGTCTTCAGTTTAAAATAGCATTTAAAAACCAACTAAGGGAAAACTATTTCCGTCTAGACCAGAGAATATAATCTCTGGCCTGGGTGGAGATCCAACATTCCAGGTGGGTGCATCAATCACCTGGCTAAGGACACCCCTCAAAAAGGTACATCTACCTTACACTGTACTAAAGAGACAGGAGGACTAATTGTCCCTAAGTGAGAGGATGTGCTTGTCTTCCCAGAATCCCTACACTCTGTGATGTCTCCTATATAGCTCTGGTCCTGCAGCCTCCTAAATTGATCTGCTTTTCTGAATTACTAAGAAAAAAAGTTTAACGTTTTTTCTTTGTATCTCTTTTCCAAGCAGGCTTCCCATAAGGCTTTGGGGGTTGCTCTTTCTTTAACACTTCCTCCCTCACATGAGGTACTTGTCTGCAGTGTGGCTGACCTCCACGCTGGCATGATTTTCTCTCTTACTCTTCCTGGACTTGACCGTCATTCCATCCCCCCCACCTCTGTTTCCCTTCAGAAAAAGCAGGCCTCCCAGGGTTATCAGCCAAACATGGCAAAACAAGATCTGCATCTTATTTTAAGCTCTAATAAAATTGACATTGTGTTTTTTTTCTGAGTTCTTTTCAGATTCTTTTATTAACAAGACTCAAGAAAGAACCTCAATTTCCCCAGCAATGTGTAGGGATTCCACCAGAACTTCCAAAATTTCAAGTGACACTTGGACCCTTGGAAGTAAATATTTCTTAGTGTTTGGGTTGGTTTGTTATTCTTGTCCTTCCTTCCTTCCTTCCTTCCTTCCTTCCTTCCTTCCTTCTTTCCTTCCTTCCTTCTTTCCTTCCTTCTTTCCTTCCTTCCTTCCTTCCTTCCTTCCTTCTTTCCTTCCTTCTTCCTTCCTTTCTTCTTTCTCTCTTTCTTTCTTGTAGTCATTAATGTGACTATTTAAAATGATTCAGCTTCCAGGGTTTTTAAGCTATCCCAGGCTGGCTCTTCTTACCACTGTCCTTTGGTTTATTTGTCTGAGATAGTGTTGCTGTGGAGCCCAGGATGGCCTTGAACTCACTATCTTCCTGCCTCAGACTCCCTACTAGTGGGTTTGCAGGCAGATATCACTGTACCTGGCCGTCTTGTATGTGTGTGGAAGGGGGAGATCATGAGTGTGTGGGTGTGGGTACGTACATGTTTGTGAAGAACAAAGGTTAATTTCAGCTGTCATTCCCCACGTGCCGTCTAACTTGGGTTTCGTTTTGTTGTTTTAAGATAGGGTTTCTCATTAAGCCAAGCTGACTAGCCAACAAGCCCCAGGGCTCTGCCTGTACCCAGGTCCCTAGTATTACAGAGCTAAAATGACAAACATGCATCTCTGTGCTTGGCTTTTACGATAAAGGTTCTGGGTATCAAACTCACATACTCACTTTTCTCGGGCAAGCTTTTCACCAATTGAGCCATCTCCCTAGCCTCCTACCCGCTTGTTTTTTCATATAGCTGCATAATATCACAAATGTCACCTTACCCAGGTGACAGCAAATGGATTATCTATTATAGAAGTTTCCAAACCAATGCTCTTGTGTCCTGAATTAAATGTTTATGAGTGAAGTTACCCAGCGAAGCTGAAGGAGACATGACTCTGAACAGTATGCCAAAGGTTTCCCACAAAGGTCCTCACTGTTATCAAACAGCCCTAATATCAGAGGCTTTATTAACTTGTTTCAATTTACGTTTTTGTCACCTCTGTGCTTAAAAAAACAATCTGTAGTCTTTTCCTGGAAGGCTTTGTGTGATTTTTGGTTGTTGTCTTTTTTCCATATGCAAGGAGCGTGGACATACACACACACACACACACACACACACACACACACACACACCACACACAGCAGTTGTTCAGCCCCATGCTGGGCTCAGATCCCAAGGCCTTTGCTGTGCTCGTTAATTGTCCCACCTATATCCTCAGCACAAGTTGTATGTGTGTATTCATATGTGTGCATGTGGGGTAGGGTAGAGGGTGTCATTCCTTAAGACCTACCAATCTGGGTGGGTAGGTCTGTTTGGTTTTTTTTATATATATAACTGTTATTGTGCTATTTGTTTATTTAATTCATCTGCGTATGTGTGTGTTCATGGCATGGGGCACAAGTGGAGGTTGGAGGACCACTTGCAGGGATCAGTTCTCTCTGCCTGCCCCATGGATTCCAGGGATCAAGCACAGGTTGTCAGGCTTGGTAGCAAATCCCTTTACCTGCTTCACCATCTCATTGGTCCCCAGTCTTGCTTGTGTGAGACAAAGACTATTACTGACCTGAGACTCATCAGTCAGGTTAAAGGGGCAGCCCCACAAGCCAGAGACCCATCTCTTTTTATCTGTGGATTTTGGGGAGCACGCTCAGCCCACATGTTTGCATTGAAAGCTGTTTACTGGGGTGTCTCCTCGACTAAAGCTCTTTTTAATATTAAGAAATGGGATTCCTTTTCAGTGTAAAATTAGATATTTGTATCTTACTTTTCTAATTATTGTTTTACTTTCTGTGTATGGGTTTTTGCTTTGCTTTGCTTTGCTTTGGTTTGTTTGTCTGTTTGTTTTACCTGTATATGTGTCTGTGTACCATGTGTGTGACTGGTGCTCTCCGAAGCTAGAGGAGGCCATCGGATCCCCTGAAACTGGTGTTCCAGGTAGCTATGAATGGAAATGAAGAGAGGTCCTCTGGAAAAGCAAGCAGCCAGTGCTCTTATGTAAAAATAGGAGCGGCGGGGCCCCAGCACCCCAGCCGCCTCCGGCTAGCTTTACCCCGAAATAATTACACGGACACTGTGTTCATTTAATCACCGCTTGGCCCTTTAGCTCTAGCCCTTACTGGCTAATTCTGATATCCCGATC
>NW_004949113.1:142522-149059 GCF_000317375.1 Microtus ochrogaster
CCACCTATGTTCTAAGCTATGAGCCCAAGCAGTTTGTTTATTACTTAACCAATGAAATCAACAGATTGATATATGACACTCCCACATCACTCTTAACCATCATTTCAGCCCTGTTTGTTGAGGGGGGGGTATTGATGTTTGTGGTTTGTTTGTTGTTTCCAAGGTTTTGTTGTTGTCGTTTAACTACTTTTGTCTCTGGGGGCAAGAGGACATCTACACGAGTACAGTGGCCACAAAGGCCAGCAGACAGTATCAGACCCCTTGAGCTGGAGTCATGGCTTAGTTGTGAGGCACCAGATGTGGGTGCTGAGAATGGAGACCAAATCTTCTGCAAGAGCAGTATAAGCTGTTGACCACTGAGCTACCTCTGCAGCCCCAAGAATTGACCTTGTATTCTATGATATGAGTTATAGTCCTTGTGCCCCCTCACCCCACTTGTGTATCTTTACTTAATTTATGTTTCTGCTTATGAATCTATTTATGCTTTTATGAAGTTGAACTTAGTTATACTTTTTATGGGTTTTGCTTTTATTCCCTTAGAAACATATTTCCCACTTTCAAATTATTATGAGAGAAAAACATCCAAGTGTGGTTTATTACCTGGTTCTATGTTTCATCTGTGGAACATTGATTCCTCTGGAATTGGTGTTGTGGTAAAGTTTGAGGCAGGGATGTGTTATGACTCACAAGTTCCCTTCCACGTTCATGCCAAACTTATTTTTTATTTTCTTCTTCTCATGGCTTCACTTCTCAACTCTTCCTTTGCTTTCCCTCCCCTTCCCTTCCCTCCCCTCCACTTCTACACCACCTTCTTTTTCTTTTTTTTTTTCAGATAGGGTCTGCTCTAGTGCTTGGGCTGGTCTTGAGATCCCGAGAACAGTTGGAACCGCAGGTTGTGCCCGACACAGGGCCCGCCATGCCCTATAAATTGTTACTGTGACAGTGTTAAGAGGAGGGATTCTAAGAGATGATTTGGCCATAAGGACTCTGCCTCATGGATGGGTTATTATAACTCAGTTTCTGAATAAAATTCCACTGTGTGCTTGTCCACCTGTGGATGGACACCTAGGATGATTCTGCTTCCTAGCTATTGTGAAGAGAGCAGCAATGAGCATGGATGTGAAATATCTCTGCATGTCCTTGGGCTACATGCCTATGAATCATATAACTGGATCATATGACTAGTTCGATTCCTAGCTTTTGTAGTATCCCCAATACTGAGTTCCATAGTGGTCATACCAGTTTACTCCCCCATCAGGGGCAAATAAAGATTAAAGATGAGACTCTTTCAGAGCCAAGAGAACTCTGCTCTCCTGGATGTGTTACTGTAAAAGTGGGTCCCTGATTAAATAAATTCAATGGGTCACAAAACAAAAGGAGAAAACAAACATCAAAGTGGGAGGGGCCTTGGAGGGAAAGGAGGTCAGCAAGGGCGGAAGGAGGGATGAGGGAGTGGAAGTGAATGTGGTAAGAATACATTGTATATAGCTATGAAACTGTCAGAGAATACCTTTAACTTTAAAAACCTAAGGGTATAGTAATGAAAAGAATACTTTGGCAGTAATCAACAACTCTCTAATTCGATTTAAGGCCCACTCAAAAAGAGGGAATCCGTGTCTGGTACTAGGAACCTAGCCAAATACCCAGGGCTAGGGAAGTCATGGATTGTGGAGAAATTACCACTTTGCTAAACCAACATATCCTTAACTACGTTCTAAAAATGAATCTTTATACTTACAGATAAGTGTAGTCCTCATCCTTTATTGAGGAAACTTCTCTTTGCAATGGTTAGAGAACATTACAGAAAACCACAACCAATCAAAATGCAGAGTTGCAGAGACCAGTTGCATTGAATACATCTGCAGTACAACTCCCACATTAAAGGCTCAGGGAACAATGCAGATGAGGTGCAGAAAGATTATAAAAGGGAGTTTACTGCGAGATCATGTCTCCTAATAACAGCAGAAATTACACCCATAAAGTCTCGCCAATGTGACTGTATAACGATGAGCTAAACAAGGACGACACTGATCGTTGCAAAGTGGACAAAAAAAAAAGCCCATGAGATCTCAACCCTACACAAATAACTACAGCAAGTAAGGAGTGCTGAGAGCAGGAAAAAATAGTCTTCCCTAGTGAAGAGCACACCAACTGGTCACCCAATATTAAATGGTCAGCCCTAAAAACATTTACATACAAGTGACACTTTATAAACTGGGCATGGTAGGGCAAGCCTTTAATCCCACCACTCCAGAGGGAGAGGCAGGAGGATCCCTATAAACATGCCAGTCTGGTATATATGGAGTGACCATGTCTTAAAAAAATAAGTGAAGAGCAATCGATGAAGACACCCACCAAAGACTCTGGTCTCCACGTGCAGTGTATGCACGCACACACACTGTGAACTGGCTAATAGCTTTCATTTTGAGAATTAGTTTATCCTTTCAATTATAACTGCATCTCATTAACTATAACAGAGAATGAGTTCATTGTTACTACTTGTATTTTTTTTTTAATTTACAGATTCTTCCTGCCAATGCTTCTGTTCCCTGTTCTGGGTTTTTGGTGCATGTTGTAATTGGGAAGAACCTTTTTTCTAAGACCAGAGAGCCAAAGCTCAATAGAGTCTGCCTGCCTTAGACAGTCCAGGACAGAGCATAGAGACATAAATATCTCAGTGGGTAAAAATGCTTGCCTTGCAAGCATGAGCTATGAGTTCAATCTCAAGAACCCACAGAAAATGCCAGCTGTGACGGGCTTGACGGATGTCTCAGTGGGTAAAGTGATTGCTACACAATCGTGATGATCTGAGTTTGGATCCCCAGTAATCACATATAAAGCTAGGTACAATGCTGTACACCTATAATCAGAGCACTGGGTGGGTGGGTAGAGGGGAGCCAGAAACAGGCAGATTCCTGAAGCTCATTGGTCAGCAAGCCTAACTGAATGTATGAGCTAGAGGCTCAGTGAGAGACCTTGCATAAAGAGATCATATACATAAGGTAACATTAAACGAACTGAGTAGGTTGTGTGTCCGTGTCTCTGTAACAATAACTAAATAAATAGAGTCCATAAATTTGAGAAAGAGCAAGGAGGTACATGAGAGGGGTTGGAATGAGGAGAATTAAGGAGGAATGATGTAATTATATTATAATTTTTAAAAAAATAAAAATTAATAGAATAAGTAAATAATGTGAAGATTGATTGAAGAAGATACCCAAAGTCCACCTGTGGCCTGTGTGTTGTAGTTTAGCAGAGGTGAGAACAAACCACAATGTACAAGCCCACATGGAAGGTTATTGATAGGGGTGTAAAGAAGGGGGATCATGGAAGCCAGCCTCAAAAAGGGAAGTGGTGTAGAAAGAGTAAGTAAAGGAGCTTTAGCATGCTTACAGAGACACAACCACGCAGCCCATGCACATAGATTACATAGTGACATATGGCCATAGGGCCCTGGGATGAGCATTTGCCTGAATACTGACAATGCATGCATGGCCATAGGATCCTGGGATGGCTAGGATTTGCCTGAGTCCTGATAGCACATATGCAGCCATAGGACCCCAGGGCTGGCTAGGCAATACCAGGAATGGTAACATTCTTCCCTTCTGTTCATTATAAAATGTGAGTTAGGGATAGCAAGTGGGGACAGGAAGTGGGGGCGCCGGGTTCTCGAGACTGCTTCCTGCTGACATGGGGGCATGCCATTTTGGGGAACCTGAGAAAGCAGGAGTGCTGGCCACATCCTAGGGTAGCTGGTTGTTTCACCACTGCACAGGCTCTGTGGAACCCTCTGGCACCTTTGGACCTGGCAGGATGCTGGCAGGGCAGAAGGTAAAGTTAACGTTAGGAAAAACATATTTTTCCTTAGATGCTGGTAACTGAGATAGGCAGTCCCCAAACCAGGGAAAGGAGGGATGGTACTTACCTGGAGTGAATCTGACCTGTTTTGGGTCAGCTCCTTGGAGCCTACAAGAATTTTCAGTTTACAAAAAGAGGTAAGTTCTAGACACATTAAAAGACACCCAAAGGGAATTTAAAATCCTGAGGTTGTGGCTATGATGATGTAGTGATGTTTTGTGCTCTGCCAGAGCTAGATAATAGCTAGCTTATCAGAATTCTATCAGTTAGTGTTTAAGTCGCAGCAAGAAAGAGGAATCTGGAATATGCCTCGTTCTTTTAAAACACCTGTTCCTTCCCCGTCATCATGGAAACCCCTTAACACTTGGGAGACACAGGTGGTTGATTGCTGAGGGCAGTCAATAGCAAAGAATTATAGTGAAGTCTGTTCTGTGAGTCTCCTTTTTGAGTTCAGGGGTGTGGATATCTCTGGGGTGGTGTTGTTTCTTACCACCCAAGCGTGTTTGACAGTCTTTATGTCTCCAGCTCTCTGGCTAATGGTTGGTAGCCCTGTAGCAACAGCTAATTAGTTTAATTAGAAATTTTGAATATCTCATTGGAGATCCATAGGGAGGAAATTGATGAAGCAGGGTGTGATTAGCAGAGACAAGGGGAAAAGGAGAGAGGTCAGGAAGAAAAACATATAGGGTTCCCAATCCAGTAAAGCTGAGTACAGTTGTGGGGTGAAGCCTCATGCTTCTGGAACTGGGGACAAGGCAGTTGATCTCAGTGTCGTGGTGTCCTCTGAAACTTAAGGAAGCAGGGTCTTGTTGGAGCCACTGTCTATGAAGAAGGATTAGCTTGAGGTGGAGGGGTAAAGGGTTTGAGATAGGATAAGTGAATCCAATGAGGGAGGCCCTCAAGCTTAGCAGCTGTAGGTGTTACAAGAATTACTTTGAAAGTAATTTATGCCATTTATGGAGAAGGGGTGAGGGGCATTGGTCTGAAGAAGAGCAATCCCAGATGTTGATTGGGGATTGGCAGAGGTTGATGCATGGTCAGGGCAGGGAGTAGTCAGTTCCGTAGTAAAGTAGTAAAGTTACATAGGAGGGAGCAGACATGATAGAGTAGGAAGGTGAATAGGAGATCAGAGAGAGGTGAGGGTTTGGAGGGAGGCCAAGGGTTAGAACTGACCTTCCATACATGAGTTCAAAGGGAGAGATGGAAAGGAGTAGTTTGGGGAGAGCCTGGAGCTTGAAAAGAGCCAGCGATAAGAGCTTTACCAAGTCAAGGTGAAGTTCCTGTGACATTTTAACAAGAATGTTTTTAAAGAAGCAGTTGGCTCATTCTATCTTTCCTAAGGACTAAGGGTGATATGGAATGTGAAAATGCCAAGGGATGCTGACAGGTTTGGATAGGCTTTGGGAGATCTGGGAGGTAAACTCAGGACCATTGTCTGACTGAAAAGAGGTGGCGATTATGAATAGGGAATAATCTCCCAGAGAAGGAGGTGAGAGACTGAGCTCTTTTGTTAGTGATGGGGTATGCTTCACCCAACCCAAGAGAACATGTCCACTAGAACCAGGAGATACTTAACTCATCTGACTGTGGGCATATGGGTAAAGTCAAGTTGCCAGTCAGTTCCCAGGAGGGAGCCCCTGACCTGGTGGGTAGAAAAGGGGGGATACAATCTCCAGAGTTAGGATCTGACATTTGACAAATTTTACAAAAGGCAGTAATAGTTCTTAAGAAATGCAAGTCTTCAGGGGTAGGCTGGAGGTGAGCCTTGACAAAATGAGACAGAGCCTGGCTATTAGGGTGAGAGATCTGGTATAGATAGGACAGGATTTATTGAGTGTCAGGTTAGGGGTTAGGGTTAGGGTTGGGGTGACTGTGGGGATGTGGGTTGTAGTATGTGGACTCCCTGAGATGGGTGAGGTGAGTCTGGGCCTTGGAAGGCTGCCGCTCTAGCTGCCTCTGTTATTTCCTTTAGAGATGACGGAGTTGTTGGTCTGATGCAATACATGGTGCACAGACTTACCTGTAGGTCTACATACACATAGATGTCCATACACATAAAATAAAAATAATAAACCTAAAAAAAATTAGGTGGACATCTTTTGAGTAACATTTGAGATTGTCCTCTGGCCTTCGCACAATGTGAACATATGTGCATTTGTGTGCACACATAGGTATATAGAAAGAAAGGAGAGAAGAGGAAAAGAAGGAGAGGAAAGGAGGGAGGGAGAGAGAGAGAAGAGATGGAAAGAAAGGAAGGAGATGGGGTAGGGAAGGGAAAGGAAGAAGTGAAATGAAGGGCAGGAACAAGAGATCCAGAGCAGACTGTCCGGTGTTTGTTGGGCATAGTGAACAAGGACAAGATTCAGGGTGAGAGGTGCAGAATGCAGATAATGTGGGTAGATGGGGGGGGGGCGGCCAAGAGACGCATTCTGGAGGTGAGAAGAGCCTTATTCAAGGAACAGCAAATCTGTGGGCCGAAATCAACCTTTCTTCCTTAAGATGCTCTTGTTGGGTATTTTGTTACAACAGCAAATAACTTATCAGGTAAGGTGACAAAGATAGCACCTAGGAATGAAGGTCCTGTGGGCAGTAGGAGGTTTTTTTTTTATTTTTTTTTTTATTGAGAAAAGAAAAAAAAAAAACAAGTTTCCACCTCCTCCCAGCCTCCCACCTCCCTCC
>NW_004949113.1:151164-154639 GCF_000317375.1 Microtus ochrogaster
GTCTCCTTGCTGGATGCTTAGCTCATAAACAAAGAGCCTACTTTGCTTGGTGCAGGCAGGCTATAGGAACAAAGGAACTCCCTCCCGCTTGGATGCCCTGAGGATTCCGACCCAGTGCCCAGACAGGCTGGGCTGTGTGATGCTATGAGTCGAAAGGGGACAGTGAGGCCGAAGTGGGGAGGGCCTTGGATGAATGGTGGGTGAGATAGGAAGAAAGATGCAGTATGCAGGGAGTAGAGGCCCTGCAGAGAGCAGTAGGAGGTTTTTTGAGAAATAATCAGGGAACACCTCTGTAAGGTTTTTCCTGTCTTTTCAAGGGCTCACTCAAGTGCCCCCCCCAGCCATGTTCACATATACACAAGCAACAAAACAAGAGAAACACCTGGCCCTCAGCATCTTCTATCTCTTTCTAGTGTTAAGATTATATACACACACTACATTTGGCTTTTACGTGGATGCTAGGGATCTGAACTCTGGTCCGCATGAGGATTTTCAGTCACAAGAAAGGCCTAGAAACAAAACTTGGATCCTGCTGGGCATGGTGACACACGCTTGTCATCACAAAATTTGAGAACACAGAGATAGGTTCAAGAGTAGCCTGAGCTGTAGCAAGACCCTGACTCAAAAAGAAAAGGGAGGTTGAGTATATAGCTACTGGTAGAGCGCTTGCCTAGCACACACAAAAACTTGGTTTCCATCCCTGGCACCTACATAACTCACCATGGTGACCCACCTGTAATCCCAGCACTCAAAAGATAAACACAAGGGGATCAAGAGTTCAAGAATGAATTTGTGAATTTGAGGCCAGCTTGAGCTATCTCAGGGTGGGGGAATTCCTCCTATATTCCACTAGATAAATATAACAAAATATCAAATAAACTTTAAATAAAATGTTTCATGAAAACACTATCCATATTGTTTGAAAGATCTAAAGATGGCCCATCCAGATGGCTCAGAAAGTTAAGATACTTGAACTAAGCCTCACCACCAGAGTTTGATCTTTGGAGGAAGAGAATGAACTCCTACAAGAGACATTGTTTAGTTCTTTCAAAAGATCTATAACGGGAGGCACCGGCGCACAGGCGCGGCAGAGGCAGGATAGTCCAAGCATGAAACAGTGAAGCCCACAGTGAGAGCGGATCGCCACACTACAATTAAATCAAGTAGGTTTTTTGGGGCCAGGCCTCCAGAGTGGTAGGCCTTTTATTGGCGAGGTCCACGGGCGAACAGGGAGCCTGGTCCTGTCCCTGAAAACCCTCCTGAGTGGGGAGAGTGTTCTTGGCCTGCGGCGGGACAAGGAAAAGGAGAGGGGTTATTCCCTGACCCCTTGAACCCGGGTTAGTCTGCCAGGGCTGGTACCCTCTGCTGGGGCTGCTCCTCCTCTGCTGTGACCTCTCTCTCCCTGACCCATCCCAGCTTGCACACAGGGGCCTCCTTCACTCCCCCTCCCTACCGTGGGGCCTCAGGATCACCCAGTTTAGCCTGTTTGGGTGGCTGGGTCAGGAGCTTGGGGCAGAGGGCAGCGGGAGTTTCTCTGTTTTGGTGGCTGGCCTGCAGAGTGGTAGACCTTTTGTTGGTGAGGGCCCTGCTCCTGAAGACCCTTCTGAGTGGTGAGAGGGATCTTGGCCTGCGGCTGGAACCCAGGAAACGGAGCGGGAGCATTTTGTAAGCGGGGGCCCCTGGCCAGCAGGGAAACCTGATCCTGTTTTAAAAGTTTATCTCGAAAAATAAAAAAAAAAGACCCATTAGATAACATGGATAGGAGGAGATGGGTAGGCGCCAAGGCATGAATTCACCCAACAATCTGAAAAACAACATGAAAACACCAGAACCCAATGATCTTATGACAGAAGGACTTGAACACCCTAACACAGAAGAAGAGGAAAAAATTGACTTTATGAAAGCAATAGAGTCCCTTAAACAACATGTAAAAAAACGCCCTTATAGAAATGGATGAGAAGTATAACAAGAAGTTTGAAGAAATGAGTAAATACGTAAATGATACCCTGGGAAACCAAGAAAAAACAATCAAACAGGTAATGGAAACAGTTCAAGAATTAAAAACTGAAATGAAAGCAAGGAAGAAAACACAAACTGAGGACCAGCTGGATATGGAAAATCTAGGTAGACTACAGACTACAGAAACAAGCATAATCAACAGAATACAAGAGTTAGAAGAAATAATCTCAGATTCTGAAGACACCATAGGGAAAATAAACGCACTGATCAAAGAAAACAGCTAAGCCAACAAATTCTCATCACAAAACATTCAGGAAATATGGGACACAATAAAAAGACCAAACCTAAGAATAATACTGATATAAGAAGAAGAGTCCCAGCTCAAAGGCCCAGAAAATGTTTTTAACAAAATTATGTAAGAAAACTTTCCCAACATAAAGAAAGATATTCCTTTGAATATTCAAGAAGCATACAGAACATCAAACAGACTGGATCAAAAAAAAATCTCCTCGCCATATAATAATCAAATACAAAATATACAGATTAAAGAAAGAATATTAAGAGCTACAAAGGAAAAGGGCCAAGTAACTTATAAAGGTAAACCAATCAGACTTACACCTGACATCTCTATGGAAACCATAAAAGCCAGAAGGTTCTGGATAGAGGTACTGCAGAACCTAAGAGACCATGGATGCAAACCCAAACTACTATACCCAGCCAAGCTATCATTCACTACCAATGAAGAAAACAAGATATTCCAGGAAGAGAACAAATTTAAACAATACGTAGCTACAAATCCAGCCTTACAGAAAGTAATAAAAGGAAAATCACAACCCAAGGAATCCAACATTGCCAACACTGCCTACAATAACTCAGGCATCTAGCCACCCTTCACCAGCACAACTCAAAGAAGGGAGACACACAAACTCTACTACCAAAAACAATAAGAATAACCAGAGTAAACAATCACTGGTCATTAATATCACTTAATGTCAATGGACTCAACTCACCTATAATAAGGCAAGGGCTAAGAGATTGGATAAGAAAACAGGATCCAACATTCTGCTGTTTGCAAGATACACATCTCACCACAAAGATAGGCATCTACTCAGAGTAAAGGGTTGGGAAAAGGTTTTTCAAGCAAATGGTCCTAAGAAAAAAGCAGGTGTGGCCGTACTAATTTCTAACAAAACTGACTTCAAACTAAAATCAATCAGAAGAGATCGAGATGGACACTTTATACTCATAACAGGAACAATTCATCAGGATGAAGTCTCAATCCTGAATATCTACGCCCTTAATACAAAAGCACCCACTTATGTAAAAGAAATATTGCTAAAAAAACTCAAGGCAGACATCAAACCACACACACTAGTAGTAGGAGACTTCAACACACCTCTCTCACCAATGGACAGGTCAGTCAGACAGAAACCTAATAGAGAATTAAGAGAATTGTTGGAGGTAATGAAGCAAATGGATTTAACAGACATCTATAGAACACTCCACCCAAATAGGA
>NW_004949113.1:157824-163680 GCF_000317375.1 Microtus ochrogaster
TGGGAGCCTAGGCAGTTTGGATGCTCACCTTACTAGACCTGGATAGAGGTGGGTGGTCCTTGGACTTCCCACAGGTCAGGGAACCCTGATTGCTCTTTGGGCTGACGAGGGAGGGGACTTGGGGACTTGACCGGGGGAGGGTGAAGGAAATGGGAGGCGGTGGCGGGGAGGAGGCAGAAATCTTTAATAAATAATTAATAAATAAAAAGATCTATAACCATATTAAGTGGCCGTATCACCTATTCTATGTGTTACTGTCCTATTTTAACTAAACACATGTGCCAACAAAGTAGTAACAGGACACTCTGGCAAGGCTCATTGTCTGTAAATACTTGCCAGTTTCTCATGTTTCTCCCACACGGATTCTCAGAAGTGGAAAGACTGGCTTGAAAAGGCAGCCTGCTACTATTCCTGCTACGTGGAGCCAAGTGCTGGCCCAAAGTCAGCAATGTACACTAGGAAGAGCAAACTGACACAGGATTCTACAATGAGTAGATGCTATTAAAACCTACAAATTCTGTATCTTTTTTATTGACGATTAGCATCTTTGAGTGACCGTAAGATTGAATTCTTTCACTGTTGCATTTGTCAATTGCTGTGCTCATTTTTTTCTGATTGCCCTGTGTTTTGTTGTTTATTTTGAAACAGTGTCTCACTGTTGATGTGGATTCCCCTCTATATGCTGTGAATATGTTTTATTACAATTTGTTAGTAAAGAAGCTGTTTCTGCTAATGGCTTAGCAGAGTAAAGCCAGGCAGGAAACCTGAACAGAGATATATAGAGAAAGTAGGCGGAATCAGGGAGACACCATGTAGCTGCTGAAGGAGACAGATGCCTGATCCTTACCAGTAAGCCACAGCCTCATGCCAATACATAGATAAACAGAAATGGGTTAATTCAAGATGTAAGAGCTATCTGTAAATATGCCTGAATCATTAGCCGAACAGTGTTGTAATTAAGATTACACATTGTGATTACACGTTGTGATTATTCGGGTCTGAGCAGTTGGGAAATGAAAAGGCAGTCTCCATCAACATACTATGTAGCTTTGGCTTTCGGAAACTCTCTGTGTAGATCAGGTTGATCTGGAACTCATAGAAATCTACTGTCTTTTATTTTCAGGCATCAGAATGAAGCCAGGGCTTTCTGCAAACTAAACAAGTGCTGTTCTAATGACCTATGTCCTAGGCCTGTTTATACTCACTCTAAGTTAGGAGTTCATGCTGTTCTTGTCTCAACACCTACATCAGACATCTCACAACAATCTCTAACTCCAAACCTAAGAGAATCTCACAACTCTAGGTTCCATAAGCACCTGCGATCACACACACAAACATACACAGAGACTCTTACATTTTTGGTGCTACCCTTACTTGTGGTAGGAAAATCCTCCACCATTGTGCTATAGTCCCAGTCCACATACACATAATCAAAAATAAATCTTTCAAACAATTCGGTGCCAATTTGAATGGAAGGCCCTAGCAAGGGAGTTATCAATGGAGTTGGATGTCACACAGGATGCTGTCTCTGAATCCTTGACTGAGACTGCAGGATTTGCTTTGAAGGTAACACATTTCCTGGCTTGCCCAGTTGGCACCAGATGTTGGTGGGAGGCCTCTCCACAGGACTGCTGGAGCATCCTTACATGGCAGATGCTTTGTTCATATCAAATAATCCAAAAGACCAGGTCTAACCAGGAGCCCTTGCGGTGAGGCTGGAGGAAGCACAACCCTAGAAACATAGCCAAAAGATTCTGCATGGTCTTGGGTTCCCTCCCCGTTCTGCTTCCTGTCCCATGTAATATGATCAGCCTCCACCTCTACACACGGCCCCCACCATGATGTTTAGGCTGATCTCAAATTCAGAGTAATGGAGACAAACAACCAAAGACTTTTGAAGCCATAAGCCACATAAGTCTCCACTCTCGATACTTAATCACAACAATGAAAACTGGTGAATACATTAATTTACGAATCTCTGCTCTTTCCTTTAAAATTCTGAAAACTATGTCTTTGTGTGTAGGTGTGTGTTCATGAGTACAGGTATCTGATCTAGAGGCAACTAAACCAGGTCCTCCCCCAAAACAGTATATATACTTAACCACTGAGCCATCTCTCCAGAACATCCAAATCACCCATTCTCATTTCTTGCCGTGTGGAATATATTTGTCATGTCTGGAAGTGCAGCAGTTGTCTTGAGACCCTGTAGAGGGTTGGTTTTGAACTGCATAGAAACTCTGTGCAAGGGAGTCTTGAGGTAGCATTCTTGCTGATAGGCTTGGCAAACCAAGTTGGGAGGAGGCAAACCTCTCCCATCAGTAGAGTGCCTTGCCAATGGTCAGTCCTTGAGAACACAGATGTGCACTGTAGTTCAAAGGCTCTGATTAGGTTGTGGTTTGTCTTCTGATGAGGTGTTTTTACATATTATATTACAGCAAGTGTTTTTCCCAAAACACCGAGCTTTTTGTTTAGATTAGCTAGGACACGAAGCCCTCTAAATTAGTGGCAACCAAGTGACTAGTCTATGAAACTATTTTCATGTATTATGGGAACCTAGTTTGAATCATGATTTGAGTATTATAAAAAGAGCACTGACTTTGCAACAAAGTATGCAGTTGTATCTCCTACTCTGCATTCCCTGTATCCTGATTTCTGTGGCACTACCCAGGGTCTTCCATAACCGAGGAAGTTGGGGAAGGGTCCCCAACAAGACCCTAAAGACAAACCCCAGATACAAAGGAGGATAGGGCAATAAGATGGAAAAGGAGGTCACAGCTGGCTTCATGCATCCTCTGTATCATAACTGGATTCATCTGTTATGTGATAAAAAAGCAAACCATGCCTTTCCAGCCCTGCTTTCTTTCCGTTCAGTTAGTTAGATTTTCTTGGTTTCTTCTTTTCTTTTTCTTTTTTAAAATTTTGATCATACATAATCAAATGTAATTCCAAACCTTTCCTGATATATTATGAAGCAAGGATGCATATTTTGTTCTTAAATGATTAACTACAGACTTACAATGGTTTCAAAAAACAATTTTCAACTTTATGATGGTGTGAAAGCGATATGCGTTCAAAGAGAAGGTGTACTCTGAACTTTCATCTTTTTATGGGCTACTGATATGAGTTATTATCTTCATGTGCTGGTTGGGTATAATAAGCTGCAGCTTCTAGCCAGTCATCTGATCACAAGGAAGCACAACCAGTGCCACAGAGTCACGACACAAGCCTAAGCACAAGCCCCAAGCATAGAGCCTGACACAGAACTCAGCCACAGAGCCAACTCAACCATAAGGCCCAGCCAGAGACCCACACAAAACCCACTGCAGAATCAAGATCCAAACTCTATTATGAAACCCATCCTCAGAATAAAGCCACAAGCCCAACTATAGAACACAGTCATAAAACTCAGTAACAGAATCTAACATGAAACCATGCCATAGAACCAAGATACAGAATCCAGTCATGAAATGCAAACACAAAGACAACCAAGTCATAGAACTCAACTACAAAATCCAACATAAAGCCCAACTATAAAACTGAGCCACAAAATTCAGCCATAAAATGCATGCCTAAAACCCAACCTGAGAGCCCAACATGAAAGGAGCCACACAACACAGACATAGAACCAACCCTACCACAGGATTCATTAAGAGAGGGGAGGTATCAGGGTCACCAAAGGGTGCCTATGTGATTAATAACCAAAGAAACATTGTGATAGAATATTTCATGCTTACTGGATTTGTCGCCATGGCTGTGTGCCTGGAGAAGAGTCCCTAGAGCCTGCTCTTACTCTTAAATGCAGCCCAAAGTGAGGGTTTCCCTAGCCAGGAACCAATTCCAGACACCTGACTTCTTGATTCATCTGGCATTGTTAATTATCTACACCATTTTTTTTAACTTTTGGATTTTAGTTTTTAACCTTTTTTTTTGCACAACATAATGTTTTTGTTGTTAATACAAGTATTTAAGGAGCAAACCCTAAAACAGTAAACTGTGCTGTTGTCAGTATGCCATCACCTAGCAAAGTTTCTCTGTCTTTCCTCTTTACCTCCATTACTTTTATTTCTTTTATTTTTTTTTTAAATTTTGTCTAATTAACATTTTTCACTTATTTTACATAGGGACCACAGTTTTCCCTCCATCCTCTCCTCTTGTTCCTGCCCCCACCACACACACTGATCTACCCACCTCCCCATCCATTCCTCCTCATCATCATTAAAAAAGGGACAGCCTCCCATGGGCTTAAACAAAACATGGCACATCAAGGCTGGGCAAGATAATTAGTATGGGGAACAGGTTCCCAAAAGCCAACTAAGCCCCAGGAGCAAGTTCTGATCCCACTGCTAGGAGCACTACAAACAGACCAAGCTACACAACTGTCACAAACATACTTGCAAGGGCCTACGACCGTCCTATGCAGGCTCCCTAACTGATGGTCCAGAGTCCATGTGCTCCCAGGAGCTCAGGTCCCACTGTCTCTGTGGATTTCCCCATCATGACCTTGACCCACTTGACTTGTACAATCCCTCCTCCCTTTCCTCGGAAGAACTCCGGAGATGGGCCCAGTGTTTGGTTGTGAATCTCTATGTCTGCTTCCATCAGTTCCTGGATCAAGACTCTCTGATGACAATTAGGGTGTGGTCACCAATTTGATTACAGTAGATGGTCAGTCAGGCACTCAGGCACTCTCTCCACTATTGCTAGGATTCTTACCTTCTTAGCTGGGGTCATTCTTGTGGATTCCTGGGAGTTTCCTGGCACCAGGTTTCTCCCTAACTCCAAAATGCCCCCCATCAAGATGTTTCTATTCTTATTCTCCCCATCCATCCTGCCCCCAACCTGCCTCATGCACCCAGCCTGCCCAACATGCTCCCCCAAGTTCTTATACCTCATACTTCCCACCCCCCCATCCCAGTTTACCCAGGAGATATCTTCCATTGCCAGAAAAATTCATGCATCTCTCTTTGGGCCCTTTGTTATCTAGCCTCTCTGGGGCTGTGGATTGCATGTTTGTCACCCCCTTCTTTATGCCTAATATTCACTTATGAGTGAGAACACACCATGTTTCTTTATGGGTCTGGACTCTGTTCGCTAGAAATAAGCAGAGGCATGATTCTTTTAAGAGAAGGCTTCCTGACTCAGTGGTAGCAGCAACTACATGGCTCCTTTAAAAAGGATTCCTGGTTTGCCAGCAAGAAGATCTCTGACTCTTTCAGGAGGTCCAGCTATGGAGCGATTAAGTGGGGTCTCTAAGCAGAGTGCTGCAGTTTGCTTAATGGAAACCCAATGTGTACCTTAAAATGGCTCTCAGAGTCAGTGAACATGCCTCCACCATGTTGGACTAGGTGGAGCAAGCAGGCAGGGCTGTGTTGGCCCTAGACATGCCCAGTTAGCATTTTAAAAATCATGAAAGATTTTTACTACTGGGTTAGTTATGGGCATTGGATATTAGTTAATGCTGGCTGATACTCCAGATAGCAAAATCAAAGGGCTAGAGGTGGAGATCAAAGACAGTTGTTTACCTAATAGGTGAAATGCCCAGGGCTGCAGAGACAACGCATCAGAAGATGGAATGAGGTTGGAACTGATGGTAGAGTGCTTCTTATAATGAAGCACCACAGTATCACATGAGTCAGGCAGAGCAGTGCGTGCCTGTCTTTCCAGTGCTCAGGAAGGGGAAACAGATCCAAAAGTTCACAGTCATCCTTGATCACATAGAGGGTTCAGTTATGGCCTGGACTACATAGAGAGACCCTGACTCAGATAGATAGATAGATAGGTAGATAGATGATAGATAGATAGATAGATAGATAGATAGATAGATAGATAGATAGATAGATAGATAGATAGATGATA
>NW_004949113.1:163780-166188 GCF_000317375.1 Microtus ochrogaster
AGATAGATGATAGATAGATGATAGATAGATAGATAGATAGATAGATAGATAGATAGATAGATAGATAGATGATGGATAGATAGATAGATAGATAGATAGATAGATAGATAGATAGATGATGGATAGATAGATAGATAGATAGATAGATAGATAGATAGATAGGGTTGAGGATGCTCAGTTAGTAAAATGTTTGCTGTGCAAGAATGAGGACCTGAGTTCAATCTCTCCAAACCTATGTAAAAAATATGAGCTCCTTGGCACAGGCCTGTAATTCCCATGCCAGAGAAGTATGGCCATTCAGTCTTACCTGAATTAATGAACTCCAGCTTCAGTGAAAGTACTTGTCTCAAAAAATAAGGTGGAGACTGATTGAGAAAGATACCAACTATAGTGCACACACGCGTGTGCACACACACACACACACAGGGTGACACACAGAGCTCTTCTTCCTTATAAATCTGTTCACCTGTCTTTCTGCACCTTACACCTGTTCTCTGTCTCAGCCCCTTGTTCTGCTTGCTTTTCTTTAAAGACAGGACTCTGGGCCTGGGGAGATGGCTCAACAGCTAAGGAACTTTCTGAATAAACTTAAGGATCTGAGTTCAGATCCCTAGAACCTATGTCAACTCCGACTGGGCATGGAAACCCACTTATAACTCCCTGAAGGTGAAGAAGGGACTCCCAGAGCAAGCTGGCTAGGGAGTCTGGCCAGTGGAATGATCCATATTGTAGACCTCTGCATTTGATCGGCAGACCTGGCCTTCATAGTGGAAGACTGATTCCTGATATTAACTACAGATCTCCATGTGCAAGCACACACATGTGTGCCTACACACGTGCAAGATAGAGGAGGCAGAGTAAAGACAGGACTCTGTCACCAGCCCTGTCTGCCTCTCCAGTCTGGATCCGTCGGGTTCTAACATGTGTGACTTCTGCTGCTTCTCTCTTTCCCGGAGCTCCAGATGTCTAAGCCCAATTTCCCAAATATATCCTAGAACCTACATGAACATTGTCATCTAACCCAAGATGCAGACTGAGTAGCATCTGACTCTGCTATGATATAGGCACTTAGAAGATGTTTGGGCGGTGGGGGAGGGGCTACATTGTTGCCTCTCCTAGCCCACAGGGAAGTAAAAGCATGACCAATGCCTGACAGCTGCCTCTATCTCCTTTACTTCAATCAGTCATGGACCTGTAACTCACTGTGTTGGTCAGCCAAGGAGTAGCTATCTAGAAACTGGTGATGGAACCTGATAAGTGGCTCAGGGATTATGAGCATATAGTGCTCTTTCTGATGACCCGAATTCAGTTTCCATCACCCACATCAGGCAGCCCACAACCTCCTGTGACTCCAGTTCCTGAGGATCCAATACTCTCTTTGGATCTTATGGGCAATTTCTCTCAAATGCTCACACCTGTACACAAACATGCATAAACTTAAAAATATATAGAAATAGTCTTCAATACCTAGCCTGTCTCGTCCCCCTTCAATGCTGAAGGCTCAAACATAAGAGTAACTGAACCATCTTGAGCACATGTGTGTGCACCCATGCATGTTCATGGGGAAGTATGTATGTGTGTTCTGGTGCACATGTACATGTATGTATATGCATATATATGTGTTTGCATGAGCATATAGAAGCCAGAGAACAATCTCTGGTGTCACTCTTCAGGTGCTGTCCACCGTTTTGAAATGTGTTTGTTTGTTTGTTTGTTTGTTTGTAACTGAGTCTCAGCCAGGTAGTGGTAGTGTGCGCCTTTAATCCCAGCACTTGGGAGGCGGAAGCAAAAGAATCTCTATGAGTTCAAGGCCAGCCTGGTCTGCAGAGCAAGTTCCAGGACAGTTAGGGCTGTTACACAGTGAAACCCTGTCTCAAAAAAGATTAAAAGAGAAAGAAAGAAAAGAAAAGAAACTGGGCCTCTCATTGGTTTAAAACTTACCAGGTAGACTAAGCCATCTGGTCAGCAAGCCTTAAGGATCATCCTGTCTCCATTTTCCCAGCTTGGGGATTACAGGTCTATTCTGTATTCTGGTTTTGCTTAGACATTGTCTTTTGTGTTTGAACTCAGATCCTCATGTGTGCATGGCAGGCACTTTATGGCCTGAGCCACCTCTCCAGCCTCACTGAACTACCTCTGCTTTCTAGACATCCAGCTCACTTAAAAGTGGCCTCCAGTCATTGTCCTCAGCCTGCAGCAGTCCCTGGATTTCTTGGAATAAACCTTTGTGGGACACACCATACCCGAAATGAGGGCAGCGTCTGCAATGACGAGGCTGCACTTTGCTAATCCTCCCAAGAACAGGGCTGCGGCGGGCTTCTTGACCGGCGAGGAAGAAACACCCACCACACACGAGGATTCTTCTCAGATCACGCTTTACTGGAGTGCATTTGGTTGAGGGAGAGCAT
>NW_004949113.1:166633-170489 GCF_000317375.1 Microtus ochrogaster
TCTTGACCGGCGAGGAAGAAACACCCACCACACACGAGGATTCTTCTCAGATCACGCTTTACTGGAGTGCATTTGGTTGAGGGAGAGCATAAAGCGAAGGGGGGCAGGAAACGAGAGAGCAAGAGAGAGAGAGAGCGAGAGAGAGACGAGGGCACAATGGCTGCTGCTTATATAAGGAATTGGCACACGGGTCTCCCTGTGATTGGCTGCCACCATCAGCTGACACCAGACTGCATCGAGATAGGCCCAGGGAACCTCATCCACTGCGCATGTGGGAAGCGAGGGACATGTAGCTCTCAAAGGCATAGCCAAATATGGGGTTGTTTATAACCAACAAGACAGAATGTGGTGCCATCTTGTAATGGCGATCCTGTTCGGCTCACTACACAGGGCCTCTTCCAGGAACCGTAACTCAAACAAGGAACACCCACACCCTGGCTATAAGAACACTGCTTAATTTTGCATACCTCTTTCCCTTTACCACATATTATTTATCTGTTTAAACCTAAGACTCATGCTAGGTCCCCAATGACAGATTCACGGTCACTGGAACCCCTTCTTTTTTCCTTTTCCCAATGTGGCCACATTCATCCAAATTTTCTGCTTTTCACCGGTACTCGTCTATATTTTTTGACATTTATTTATGTATCTTGTGTGTGAAGACAGCTTGCAAGAGTCAGTTCTCTCCTTCCACCATGAGGGTCCCAGGGTGAAACTGTGTCTTCAGACTTGGCAGCAATCACCTTTACCCATGGAACCTTCTCCCTGTCTTAATTATCTATTTGACTGGGGTACGGGGAAGTTGGCTCAGCCTGTCCTCTGTAACTCCCACCAACAGGAGTGGTAACTAACAAGCTCTTAAAATCTCAGGCTTTTCCCACGGCTGTCATGCCTGCAATGAATGCGTGCCCATGCCAAACTCTGGTTCTCAAAATTTGCTCTAGGCCAATCTGATACCAGATTGTAGGTGACCTTGAGGAAGACAGAGGAAAAAGAGGAGGAGGATCTGTCCCAGAGGCAAGACAGCATACCTTTCAGTCCCTGAAAGAAGTTAAGAGTTGTCTTGGAGTTTCTGCTATTGCTACATAACTTTATAGGCTGAGGTGGCCAAGATGTTGCCACCATTTCTCAAAGACGTTCCTGGTATGTCAGAACACAACCAAAAGGTAACAAAATGTAAGAAAGTTTGAGTTATGTTCATCCTGATGGGCACATTTTCCTGCTGTAACAATTCTTTCATGAGAGCCCAGGGTTTGTGGCTTAGTCACCTTGTAAAGATATAAACTTTGGAGAGAATACTGAGATAAAAAGATTTAAACAGAGATTGTAGTCTGTGAGGAGGAAGAGAGGTCAACTCAAAATACATGTATGTAAAAGCACTGAAAGGAAACTTGCTACTGTGCAAGCTAATTTAAAAATATTTCTTTGCAAATCAAAACAACTTTGAGATACCATCTTACACTGTCAGAATGGCTAAAATCAAAAACACCAATGATAGCCTTTGCTGGAGAGGATGTGGAGTAAGGGGAACACTCATCCATTGCTGGTGGGAATGCAAACTTGTACAACCACTTTGGAAATCAGTGTGGTGGTTTCTCAGAAATTCAGGATCAACCTACCCCAGGATCCAGCAATACCACTCTTGGGAATATACCCAAGAGATACCCGATCATATGACAAAAGCATTTGTTCAACTATGTTCATAGTAGCATTATTTGAAATAGCCAGAACCTGGAAACAACCTAGATGCCTCTCAATAGAAGAATGGATAAAGAAAGTGTGGAATATATACGCATTAGAGTACTCCTACTACTCAGTGGTAAAAAACAATGACATCTTGAATTTTGCACGCAAATGGATGGAAATAGAAAACACTATCCTGAGTGAGGTAACCCAGACCCAAAAAGATGAATATGGTATGTACTCACTCATTAGTGGATTCTAGCCATAATTAAAGAACATTGATCCTATAATTCATGATCCTAGAGAAGCTAAATAGAAAAAGAACCCAAAGAAAAACATATAGTTATCCTCCTGGATATTGGAAGTAGACAAGATTGCCAGGCAAGAATTGGGAGATTGGAAGTGGGGTGGGGTGGGGGTAAGGGGAGATGGAGAGAGAGAAGTGAGAAGGAAAGGATGGGGAGAGCTTGGGGGAATGGGACGGTTGGGATGGAAGAAGAGTGGATATGGGAGCAGGGAAGTATATATCTTAATTAAGGGAGCCATTTTAGGGTTGGCATGAGACTTGACTCTAGAGGGGTTCCCAGGTGTCCAAGGAGATGTCCCCAGTTTGTTCCTTGGGCAGCTGAGGAGAGGGCGCCTGAACTGGCCCTATCCTATAGCCACACTGATGAATATCTTGCATATCACCATAGAACCTTCATCTGGTGATGGATGGAGATAGAGACAGAGAATCACATTGGGGCACTGGACTGAGCTTCCAAGGTCCAAATGAGGAGCAGAAAGAGGGAAACAAGAACAAGGAAGTCAGGACCGGGAGGGGTGCGCTCACCCACTGAGACAGGCCTGATCTAATGGGAGCTCACTAAGGCCAGCAGGACTGGGACTGAAAAACATGTGATCAAACCGGACTCTTTGAACATGGCTGACAATGAGGGCTGCCTGAGAAGCCAAGGACAACTGGGCTTTGATTCTACTGCATGTACTGGCTTTGTGGGAGCCTAGTCTGTTTGGATGCTCACCTTCCTAGACCTGGATGGAGGGGGGAGGACCTTGGACTTTCCACAGGGCAAGGAACCCTGACTGCTCTTTGGACTGGAGAGGGAGGGAAAAGAGAGGGAGAGGGAAATGGGAGGAGTTGGAAATTCATAATAAAAAAATATTTCTTAATCTTCTACCTATTTAGTTAGTTAGTTTGCAGTATTGGGAATGGAACCAGAGTCTACATCAAGATAGGCAAGATTCTAAGCAATGAGCCAGGACCAGAGCACCTCACTAGGGTTTTCTAGGCAGAGGCTCTGCCACTGAGCCATGGTTCCAGACCCAAATTGTTACAATGGAAATTCTTTCTCCATATGTGGGTTGAGGACGTTGCTTGAGGGCAGGGCACTTACCTAGCATGCACGGAGTTCTAGGCTCCAATTTCATCACCAAAAACACAATATTTTTTTATTTTTATTTTAGTAATTATATAAAATTACATTTCTCCCTTCCCTTTCCTGCCTTCAAACTCTTCCTTATACCTTTCTTTGCTCTCTTTCAAATTCATATACTCTTTTTCATTAATTATCATATATATTTTATAAGTGTATCATATTTACATACATGCATATATTTAACATATATATTCCTAAATATAACTTGCTCACTCTGTATAATGTTACTTTGTGTATGTTTTCAGAGCCGAACATTGGTATTGAACAACCAGTTGGTATGGTTCTTCCTTAGGGAAGGCTATTACTCCCACACCCAGCATTTCTCCATTGCTTGTAGTTCTTTGTATGGGACTGGGGCCTCATGGGCTTTTTTTTTGTCTGCTTCCGCATGTCCATTGATGTTTTCCTAGTTCATGATTGTTTAGACAATCGTGTTAGTGAGACATTATATGTGTAGCTTCTGACATTCCTAGGAGACACAATCTCACAGGAAACTCTTTGATCCTCTGACTCTTTTTTTTTCTTTTCTTTTATTTTTTTTTTATTGAGAAAAGGAAAAAAAAAGTTTCCCCCTCCTCCCAGCCTCCTATTTCCCTCCCCATCCTCCCACCCTTCTCCCTCTCCTCCCACCCTTCTCCCTCTCCTCCCACCCTTCTCCCACTCCCCCCACTCCTCTCCCCCTCCCTCTCCAGTCCAAAGAGCAGTCAGGGTTCCCTGCCCTGTGGAAAGTCCAAGGT
>NW_004949113.1:183594-188847 GCF_000317375.1 Microtus ochrogaster
GTGTAATTATTTCGGGGCATAAGCTAAGCTAGCCATGTGGGCAGCCGGGGACGCAGGGGGACGCAGCTCCGGGGCTCTTATTTCAACAAAACAGCAGTAGTCTGTCTGATTTTGGATGTTACTTGGACAGCCCTGGCCAACAACTAAAAAGAGGGCTTCTCCTGCCTAGCATTAGGTTTTCTGTTAGGTGGTCTTTGGCTCTTGGAGGGGACATTGTTAGCTCAATTGAGGAAAATTCACCTTTCAATTGTATACTTATATTTATGAACAGAATTATATTATTATAGGATTCTTTTTAGGTAAGTAGCTGATAATATGACTCCTTATGATTATTTCAGATATCCCTATTGTTATTTTATCTTCCTACCTCCTTCTGTATTTACCTACCTCACCCTTCCTAAAGAATCCTCCTTTTCCCAGATGAGGGACTATTTACTGGAATAAATGTGGGTACTGTGCCAGTCACTACATCACTGACTATTCATATTGTCCCCTTCCCCATTTCCTGTGTCTCCTTTACCAGTCCTCCAAAGAGAACCTTCTGTCACATGGATTTTATTTTTCTCCCTCCTTCCCTCCTTTAGAATCTGTTTGTCCCTTCTCATGGCCCCTCCCGCATGCACACATCTGTAAATTTAAATCTGGATTCTGAATGTGAGAGAAAAGATATGGCATTTGTTGTTCTGAGTCTGACTTCTTCCACTTAACATGATATTCTCCAAGTCCATCCATTTTCCTGACAATGTAATTTCATTTTTCTTTGTGGCTGAATAGAATAGCATCTGTGTATGATTGCCACGTTTTCTGTATCTTCATTTGTCAGTGGACATCTAGGTTAGTTACATTTTTATTTAAGATTAACTTTTATATATATATATATATATATATATATATATATATATATATATATATATATATATATATTCTTGTGTGTCTGAGGGTGTACCTAGGCCTGTGTCACATAGTTCTTCTATTTTGGGGGGTTTTAGGAACTTCCACCCTTATTTCCAGAGTGGCTGCAGCAGGTTACAGTCCCATCATCAGCGGCTACAGGTTCCACTTTCTCCACATCCTCAAAGGTATTTGTAGACATCTTATGTTTTGGCATTTGTGATTGTGTGCCTGGGCAAACAGGTGTCACAGCGTGCGTGTTGAAGTCAGAGAACCACTTACAGGGTTTTATTCCCTCCTACATCTATGTGAGTGCCATGGATTGCACTGAAATTGTCAAGTTTGTGGCATGTTATTGTACCCAGTGAGCCATCTCCCCAGACCAGGGTCTTTCTCTTTAAAATTTTTGTTGCATTTTAACTTTTTGTTTTGTTTTGTTTTTGTTTGTTGTTGTTGTTATTTTTCAAAATAGGGTTTTGCTGTGTACTCCTGGCTGTCCTGAAACTCATTTTATAGACCAGGCTGGCCTCAAACTCACAGAGATCTCTACCTCCCAAGCACTGAGACTAAAGGTGGGTGCCACCAGTGCCTGACACGCATTTTAATTTGTGTATTGGGATGGGGTGACCAAATGTCAAAGCATTCTTGTGGAGGTCAGAGGACAATTTGTGGGTGTTGGCTTTTTCCTTCTTTCACGTAGGTGCTAGGGATCAAAGTAAGGTCACACTTGGCAGCAAGGGCATTTACCGATTAGGCCATCTCATTGGCCCCTGCCACTCTTTCGTTATAAAAGCAGTCAATAATCCAATTGGTATCTCTTAGCTGGAGACATAAGCCTTTCACAGCTGAGTCCTAATGGCCTCCGGGGTGGCTCTGGCATGCCTTTCTTTCATGCCTAAGTGATTCTGGATCCCTAAAATTTTTGAACTCTCTCCTTATTGTTCCATCTCCAAAACAGTGCCTCCTCCTCTGCCTGCCTCAGGGTTACACCTCTGATATCTGTATCACATTATATAAAGATAATCTTCAGAAGTCCCTGTCTAGGCATAAAGTCGGTGTGAGGAAGCGTTCTATATGAAGGGACAAGTCATGTGGTGGTGCAATCTCCACACCAGGGCTCAATGGGGCCAAGACAGGTGGGGAGAGTCAGCCCAATCCCAGGGCACCTCAGCTTTGAAATGCTGCGGGAATAGCTCAGCAAAATGGCCAGAAAAGGCAGCTTTTGCTCCAGGCTCTGCATATTGTGAGTAGGAGACAAGTCCAGAACCTAATCACAATTATTCTTAGGCTGTCTTTAACTCCCTCAACAGCTACTTTTTGCCCACTTCTGTGTTTGATCTAAAATCTTTTTTTAAAATGTATCAACTTAGCAGAGCACTGTCTACCAACTCAAAGGCTAAGAGCACCATCAGATGATAATTGAAGCCCTGTAAGAGAATCCCCACTCTGTTGGTACCCACCTCTTCTCTGATGGTTTCCCTGTAGACAGAGGTTTCTGTCCACCATGTCCTGCAGCGTTTTAGTCCCAAAGAAACACATAGAGGCAATTTGTTGGGGGAGGCTGCTCATTTGTTCCCAGACTCCCAGACCTGAAAGAATTACTCAGAAGCAATATTACTTGCAATATTGTTTGGCCAATAGCTTAAGCATATTTCTAGCTAACTGTTATATCTTAAACTAACCCATCTCCATTAATCTGTGCATCAGCACAAGGTCGTGGCCTACTGGCAAAGTTTCAGTGGGCTTCAGCAGAGGCATCTGTCCCTAGTGATGGCTACATGGCTTCTCTTTGACTCTGCCTTTTTTTCTTTCAGCATTTAGTTTAGTTTTCCCGCCTAGCTCTATTCTGCTAAGACACTGGCTGAAACAGCTTTATTTATTAACCAATAAAAGCAACACATAGACAGAAGGACCTCCCCCACCATTCCACCAATGCATTTAAAAAGTGTGTTGATTCTCCATCTTCTTTGCTATTTTTATAAAAAAAACTTCCTGAAATTGCTTCCTCATTGCAATATGAAATCTGAGGATGCGGTCACTCACATTTGACTCCAGAATAAATTATCTCTTTTGGTCCTTTGGAAGGAGAACTGCTGTTTTGTTTTGTTGGATTTGGGGCGATGGTAAAAAGGAAAGAAGAGGAGAGGAAAGGAGATGGGGAGGAAGGAGGCAAAGTAAGAGAAGGGGACGACAGGAAGGGGAGGGAAGAAAGGAGAAAAGAGAGAAGAGAGTGAGAGAGGAGGAAAATGGAGAAAGAGATGAGCCAAAAGGAAAGGACAGTGCTGTGATTCTCTTCATTTCATATACAAGGAAGGAGTGGTGATCAAGGCAACACCAGGGGTTAAATGAGCTGCTCAGACACGGAGGGGAAAATGACACAGAGCTTCCAACTGACACTTGACAGCCCACAAAGCTGTTCTCCAGCCAGCTCTCAGCCCAGGCGCCAATGAAAGATGATTATTCACATCAAGCATTCATTTCAAAAGCAAGGGACAGTTTGGAAAAACATTAGCATTTCTGGACATGATGCTGCACACCTGTCATCCTTGTACTTAGGAGGGGACGTAGATGATCATGGGTTCTGTCACTGAGCTGCACAAGTGAGACTCAGTCTCTAAACAGCAACAAATAAATTATCTTATAGGGGAAGCCAAAAGGAGGATAATTCAAATCACAATTCAATTTTTTTTCTTATTTTTATCATTTTAAAACAATTTTTAAATGTAAATTGATTTTGATCATATTCTTCCCCTACCCTAAGTACATCCAGATCCTTTCCTCCTCCCTACCCACCCAACTTTAAGTTCTTTCTTAAAAAAACAAACTAAAAACCCAATAGGACAACAAAACTCCCAAAACCTAGAAAACAAAATACAACACACAAAAAGAAAACAAAAACACCAAACTGTAGAAATAAAAGCACAAAAATCTTGTGGAGTCCATTATTTGTTAACCATATGCTCCTGAACACGAGCCGTTTCCTGGAGTGCTCAGTATACCCAGTGCCACTCAGGATAAATGATAGTTCCACTGTTCACCTTTAATATAACAAAATGAAATATAGCAAAGTAAAAAAAATTGTTTTGTTCTATTTTGGTTTTTGTTTTTTCAAGACAGGGTTTCTCTATGTAGCCTTGGCTGTCCTGGATCTGGCTCTGTAGACCAGGTTGACCATGAACTCACAGAGATCTGTCTCCGCCTCCCCAGTGTTAGATTAAAGTCCTGAGCCACCACCAGCCAAAACAAAATTTTTAAGATGGAAAAAGAAATCTATGTATGGCAAATAAATGGATAGATAAAGTGTGATCCATGCCAACAATGGAATATTATTCAACCTTAAAAAGGAAAGAAATTCTGGCTAGAGCTGTTGGTCAATGGTAGAGCATTTAACTAGCAAGTTCAAGGCCTTGGGTTCACTCTCTGGCAATGAAGTAAGGAAGGAAAACATGGTGATCTTTCTTTTATAGATTTAGTTTTTTTATTCATCTATTTAATGATTAATTTATTTTGTGCATGTGTGTATATGTGTATTTGTGTGTATAAGAGGTCAGAAGAAGGAACTGGATCCATCTGGAGCTAGAGTTACAGATAACTGTGAGCCACCGAGTGTGGGTGCTGGAAACCAAACTAGGTAGGAAGATCTCTTAACCACTGTACCATCTCTAGCCCATAATTAGTTATTTTCTATAGCCAGACACAGAACCTAGGGACTCCATGCATGTTGTGCAAGTGTTCTACCATGACCCTCCAGCCCCAGACCATCTGATGTAGATTTTTAGCACAACTGAAAGAAAAAGATAGGAAGGTATAGGGAGAGGGAGTGAGAACAAACACACACACACACGCACACACACACACGAGCGTGCACATGCTGTATACACCACAGTATAAAAGTATTTCAGGTGATGGGGAGATGTCTCCATGGGTAAAGTGCTGCAGAGCCTGGTGCCCACATAAAAGCCAAGTGTGGGGGGCATGCTTCTGCAACTCAAGCACTGAGAGGAAGAGACAGGCTCATTGGCCTAGATGAAGCAGTAAGCTCCAGGTTCAGTGAAAGATCTTGTCTTTCTCCTCTCCACTTTTTCCTCATCATCATTAACATCAACATGCGGATAGCTGGTCCAGTCGATAGGAGTGTCTTTACAATTTAAAAGAGGAGTTCAAAAGGGCAACATTGAATAAATGGGACCTACTAAAACTGAGAAGCTTCTGTAAAGCAAAGGACACTGTCACTAAGACAAAAAAAACAACCTACTGACTGGGAGAAGGTCTTCACCAACCCCGCAACCGACAAAGGTCTGATCTCCAAAATATATAGAGAACTCAGGAAACTAGACTTTAAAATGCTAATTAACCCAATTA
>NW_004949113.1:190539-208233 GCF_000317375.1 Microtus ochrogaster
AAAAAAAAAAAAAAAAAAAGAGGAGTTCAAATCTCAGCACCCACATTAGGTAGCTCACAAATACCTGTAGTTCCTGCTCCAATGAAACCCTTGTGTTCTCATAAATTAAATCAAATAGTCCTTCTTTTTTTTTCTTCTTTTTATTTTTTTAAGATGAAGAGCAGCTAGGCATGGGTGTATTACTTTAATCCTAGCACTCAGGAGGCAGAGGTAGTCAGATATCTGTGAGTTTGAGGCCAGATGGTCTACGTAGCGAGTTCCAGGTCAGCCAGGCTACACTGTGAGACCCTGTCTCAAGAAAAGTGTCACTGGCCTGGCAGAAAGATGAAGATGCTCTAAAGAGACACTGACTAATATACTGATGAAATAATAGATCCCAAACCAATGTGGTAGGCACCGTGAGGCCTAGTTTTGAACCAGTATTTGAGTGCTTGTCCAACAGGTCTCCAGATGAGGCAAAAGCCCACAGGGGCAGTCTCACTCGGCAAGGACCAGTGGACTTCGGGACGGTGCAGAGTACTGCTGGGACCATGATGCCTGCTTGCCCTCTTCTGTCTTGTAATATTGATGACTCTCTTAGTGATTTTAGTGTCATTTTGTCAATCATGCATGGGACAAATGTGGTCATTCTTGGAAACCCCATTTTTTTTCTTGAATATTTTCCCCTAAAATTCTTTGCGACTTGATGCTTCTCAGGTTTCTTGTCTGGGGATACCAGCTGTTGCTTCAGACCTGAGAGCTGTTCTGACTCAGTGCTGACAGGATCGGAGGCCGATCACCCCTATTACTGTAAATGTGATTTGAATGGGATTGTTGCTCTTGAAAATGTGTGCCTATGTCAGTCACCTTTTAGTTTTGTAAAAATAGGATGCACCTGGCTCTATATTTGGCCAAGCTAGCAAAATGATAAGTGTTTTTGGTTTAAAGATGTTTTGATGTAAAACTTGGGGAAAAAAAACATATTTGACATATTTGTTTTTATCGGAGGTTAATGTTGAAAGATGGGAAAAACTTGTTTGTTAGTATTGGAAGAAACATGCTTGTTCTTGATGTATAAATAAAAATGGATGGAGCTATTTGGGGCCAGCCACTTGTGTGAAACTCATCGGTGGTCAGACAGTTCATTTCTTCACGTCAACGCCTCTTCCCCAACTCAGGAACTGAACCTAGGCTGTGGTTGGACAGCAACAGAAATGGGAATTTCTCCAGGAATCTTATGCTGAGAGAAGGAAAGATCATCAGCAAAAGGGGAAACTTGTCTCCTAGAAAAAGATTTTAAATAGTTCTAACGACTATTTGAAGCTACCTTTTCTATTCAGACCACTTTACGGGATGAGACGGACACCCAGACAATAGTGCATGGTCTGAGACCTGACCCCGCCTTGGAGACTGCATAAACATGAATAGTCTTGGGGCTCCATTTAAACTTTGATCTCACTTCAGGACCCCAAAGACAGGCTTGGGGGTCACTGGATCTCCTTGTCCCTTTTTCCAATGTGGAAGTCCTCCTTTTGCTTTTCACATTTATTTGTTTGTTTGTTTGTTTATATTTTTGAGACATGGTCTCTCTATGTAGCTCTGTCTGTCCTGGAACTCATGATGTAGACCATAAAGCTCCTCCTGCCTCTGCCACCTCTGCTAAGATTAAAGGTGTGTGCTATCATGCCCAATCTTTGTTTTCTACCTTTAATTTAGCCCTTTTCTTTGGCTTATTGAGGACAGGTGACTGGACCTAACTTGGAGAACAGGTTGTGACTCCTAAGTTCACTAGCAAAAGGGGTGAAGTGTCTGATGTCAACCTCTGACCTCCACATGCTCCTGTATATGTGAACACACACGCACATGTGCATATAACATGTAACAAATGAAGGTAGTATTTAAAAGGAGAGACAAAAAAGGATGTACTACTTTAGAGTTCTCACCTGCCCTCCTCTGGCAGCCATACCTAATTCCCCTCTGCACCAATGCCCCTTCCAGCCTCCAAAGTGACCCAGTCACCCACACTCTTGTTTCCCACTCTTTGCCCTATAGGAGGCCAGGCAAAATCCAGATCTAGGTTCTGTCTTTCTTTATGTGATGCACCTGGTCTGACACTCCCTGTGCTTCTCACTCACCCCACCCCATATCCTAGCTCAGAAGGCATGAGGTGGACACCCAGCAGGTGAGTGGCAAAGCTTCCATGGAACTCTTCTTTCTGCCCTAGATGCTTTGGTGTCTGCAGAGAATTAACCAGTCAGTCGGGGAAAGGAGCCTATGCTTTGCTAAGACTAAGGGACAAATCTAATCACCCATCTGTCTTGGCTGACTAGGCCTCCTGCCAATGCCCAAATCTTATCTTAATCTTTTTATGTTACACATCAGAGCCTGCCACCTCCTTCTGTAACCTCCTTGAAGAAGGGAAAAGTCATTGCAGAGACAATGAAGCAAAAGTGAAGGCTAAGGGGCTGGAGAGATGGCTCAGTGGTTAAGAGCATTGCCAGCTCTTCCAAAGGTCATGAGTTCAATTCCCAGCAACCACATGGTGGCTCACAACCATCTGTAATGAGGCTTGGTACCCTGTTCTGGCCTGCAGACACACACACAGACAGAATATTGGAAACATAATAAATAAATATTTTTTAAAAAGTGAAGGCTGAGTTCACTCAACACTTGGAAGGAAATAGGTTATGCAGAGAGACACGGTGTGGAAAGGAAACAGTCCTGCAGGCCAGTGTTGGTACACACTAGACAAACACAAGGCTGTGGGCTGCACCCTTTTTTGTTTGGTTGGTTTTAGATTATAATAAAATCACATTTCTCTCTTCACTTCCTCCATCCAAACCCTGCCATATATCTCTCCCCACTCTCCTTTAAATTCATAGCCTCTTTTTTCACTATTGTTATTGCATGCATATAAATATATATTGCTAAATATAACCTGGTCAGTCCATATAATGTCACAATCTTTAAACATTTGTTCTTACACCCACAAAAAAAGTATAGTTTTTCAACTTTCATCAAGTAAATTTCTCTTTGCAGTAAACAGAGGTCATTACAGAAAACCATAACCAATCAAAATGCAGATTTGGGAGCCCAGTCTCAATGGATACATCTACAAAACACTCCTGACCCTAAATCTTAGGGGATATTGCAGAAGAGGAGGCAGAAAGACTGTAAGAGGGTCGGGGAGTTTGCTGTGAGATTGTTTCACCTGGGAATATTGAAAGCTACACCCACCAAGTCTCACTCTCAACATGACTGCGTAAACACGAGCTGAACACATACAGCAATGAACACACCTAAGTGAACAGAGTTGAGGTGGGGGGAAGCCTGAGAGGCCTCAGTCCTACACAAATAACTACAAGCAACTAAGGAGAGCTGGGAGAAGTGGTTTTTCCCAGGGACGGGCATACCAATTGGTGGTCTAGTGCCTAACGGTTAGTCCTGAAGGCGTAAGTAGGGTGTATCCTTAACACAGAAGGAGAAGGAAGGGAGGAAGGAAAAGGATGGGAGGATGGAAAGAGAACAGAGAGAAGAGGAGAAGTGTGAGGAGTGAAGAAAGAGGGGAGAAGGAAAAAGAGAGAGGAGGGAGGGAGATAAGGCAGGAGATAGTATAAAGAGAGAAGAGGAAGACTGAATGGGAGGAGGGGTGGAAGGGGAGAAGGTGACCAGAGGAGTGTATTCAAAGGTGTTGTCCAAGCTTAGCCTTGACTTCCCTTAATGAATGTCTGTAAGCTGTAAATGAAGCACAATAAAGCCTTTTCTCCTCAAATAGCCTGTGGCCATAGAGTTTACCACAATGCATTAATTAGAATTACCTAGAGGAACAGAACTAATAGAATGAATACATCTATATAAATATTTATAAAGAGGATTTATTAGAGCAGTTTGAAGGCTATGATCCAACTAGTTCAACAATGACTTTCTACCAATGGAAAACCCAAAAATCCAGTAGCTGCTCAGTCCATGAGGCTGCAGGTCTCAGCCTGTCTTCAGTATAAGGCCAGAATCCAGAAGGAATATGCTCTAATGCCAGTGGACATGAAGGCAAGCAGACAAAAAGCAAAAGCTTCCTTCTTCCATGTCCTTTATAGAGACTGCTACCAGAAACTGTGGCCCAGATTTAAGGTGTATCTTCCCACCTCAAAAGATCTGGATTAAAGGTTCATCTTCCCACTCAAATGATTAAGAAAAATCCTTCACAGATGTACCTACCCACTTGGGTAGTCAACCTGACAATCAAGAATAGCCATCACACACAGCAATAAAAATTTAATGAGGACAGATTTCAGGTGCTGGGACTTCCCTCTAGAGGAATTGAGTTTACAGGCTCTGGGGCTATCAACATGCTACCATATGGCCATACATCCTGCTCCCCTTCTAGGAAATCAGAGAGCTTGGCTGACGTCTCACAGTGTAAACCCACTTCTACCCTACTTCCTCAAAGACACATTAGAAGAGATGCCCCCCACTTTGTGACACTCTCTGATTCTACTCCAGAACCCCGGTCAAGCTGTGTCCCCGGTGCTAGCACTTGATTCTACTCAGAGTTTGTGCCACTATGATGTTGTCTGTCTGTCCATGGCATTAATAACCTTTCTAATAAACTTTTTCTCCAGCAACCCTTCTCAGTGCATCCCTTGAATTCTACATCAGAACCTTCTCAAAACTAACTCAAACCACAGATTCTAGAGATGAAGCTCAGCAGTAAGGCACTTGCCCAGTAAGTGCAAGACTTGAGTTCAATTCTTACATAAGAAGAAAATAAGCTACAAAAGCACAGGCATAAAAAAAATTAAAAAGTAAAAAAAAAATAGTTAAGCATATAGAAATGTCAGGGTCTGAGGTTTGTGGAAAGGACCCCAGTCAACCAGTGAGGTCCTCAAAGATCAAAAATGATCAATTTTGTGAGCCCAGGAGCTTGGTTTTCTTAGTAACTATGAATGTTATATACAGCAGCAGATAGCACTAGATTATAAGAACCATCTCTAGGCCACTTCTTTCCTTCCAAAACTTCTTGAACTAGGACCCCAAGTTCAAATCAACCTCAGCATTGTCTTCCATGCTCCTACTAGTATGGCTCATTAGGCATCGGTTAATGTGTTCAACTGCTTTCCTAACCCAAAGTCCCAAAGTCTTCCGCATTCCACCAACAAACAACATGGTCAGGCCTGTCAAAGCAATATCTTACTCCTGATACCAACTTTTGTCTTAGTGTTCTATTGCTGTGAAGAGACACCATGGCCATAACAACTCTTGTAAAGGAAAGCATGTAATTGGGTTTGCTTATGGTTTCAGAGGTTCAGTCCATTATAGCCACGGCTGAGAGCATGATGGCATGCAGGCAGACATGAGAAGTGCTGAGAGTTCTGTGTACAGATTGGCAGGCAGCAAAAAGAAGGGAGACACTGGTCCTAACTTAAGCACTTGAAACCCCAAAGCCCACCTCCAGTGACACACTTCCTCCAACAAGGCCACTCCTACTATAACATGGCCACACCTCTAACCCATGTCAAGGAGTGATTAGGCTTGACCATGCTGCTTGCTGGTAGAATGCTGAAGATTTTGGGACTTTGGATCAGGGAAACATTCCCTAATGACCAAGCATTCAAATATATGTGCCAATGGAGACCGCTTCTGTTCAAACCACCACAGTGGCTGAGACACAGTCTCTAAAACCAGAGAGGCTGGGGAGAAACCTCCATGGTAATAGAAGTTGCTGAGAAAGCAAGTAGAGCAGAGATTTTTGTATCCCTAATACAAATATAAAAGTAGATCATGATCACATATGCCTAAAACAAAGTGTTGGAGGGTGCAGACAGGTGGATCCAAGGATCTTGAAAGCAAGTTATACTAGAATAAACCAGAAGCTCCAGAGCCAATGAATGACCCTGTCTCAAAAAATTAGAGGGGACTAGGCATGGTGGTACATACCTTTAATCCCAGTACTTGAGAATCAGAGGCAGACTGATTTCTGTGCATTTGAGGCTACCCTGGACTATATGTCTAGTTCCAAGTCAACCAGGACTGATCAGTAAGATCCTTTCTCAAAAGTTAATAGATATATAGACATATAGATGATAGATAGATAGATAGATAGATAGATAGATAGATAGATAGATAGATAGACAGATAGATAGATAGATGGTGAATAATTAGAGAGAGAGCACGAGCAAGGAACTCAGGACGGCAAGGGGTGCACCCACACACTGAGACAATGGGGATGTTCTATTGGGAACTCACCAAGGCCAACTGGCCTGGGTCTGAAAAAGCCTGGGATAAAACCGGACTCGCTGAACATAGCGGACAATGAGGACTACTGAGAACTCAAGAACAATGGCAATGGGTTTCTGATCCTACTGCACGCACTGGCTTTGTAAGAGCCTAGGCAGTTTGGATGCTCAACTTACTAGACCTGGATGGAGGTGGGGGTTCCTTGGACTTCCCAGAGGGCAGGGAACCCTGATTGCTCTTCGGGCTGAGGAGGGAGGGGGACTTGATTGGGGGAGGGGGAGGGAAATGGGAGGCGGTGGCGGGGAAGAGACGGAAATCTTTAATAAATAAATAAAAAAAATTATCAAGTAAAATACCCCCAAATCCTCCTCCAGTCTCCTTATATCCATACACAGGAGCCCATACCTACACATGCGCTCACACACCTGTGCAGACACACAAAACCAGTCACACACTCAGAATAAACAGATGGATAGATAGCACAGTGGGGAGCAGGTAAAGAAAACACAAACAAACAAATAAGAAATGAAACCTGAACATCCAGGGTAATGGATTGAAAAGAGTAGGAATGGGTTTGGCCTGTTCTCTCTACTGTCCCCAAAGTAGAGTATTTATCCTTCATCCTGACCAGCACAAGACAAAAACCCAGGGTGGGTCTATGAAAGGAACTAAGAGGAGTTGAGTCCCCTGAGGGGTTCCCACACTCTTCTCCACTTCTATCAAGAGTTCAGGCTCTTGTCCAGCATTCCAGGAAGACACTCACTCATCTCTCTATTCCTTTTGTCTAGGCCAGAGATAGGCTATGAACCCAGCATGTGGATCACTCTTGGGGTCATCTGGACATGCATGCATGCAGATTTCCCAAATTTTGGTTTTTGTTTGTTTTTATTTTTATTTTTTTGAGACACAGTCTCTCTCTCTCTCTCTCTCTCTCTCTCTGTGTGTGTGTGTGTGTGTGTGTGTGTGTGTGTGTGTGTGTGTAGCCAAGACTCCCTGTTTGTGTATTTATCTGAACTCATTTGAGTTTATGTCTGGAGATAGCCACTTGCTGAAGCTTCTGCTTTGCCCAGGTGTGGGCATCTCTGGAAGTCAAATACCAGCATATGCTAAAATCCAAAGAAATGAGACTAGCAAGATGGCTCAGTCAGGGGGAGTGCTTGCTATGTAAGCATGAGGACATGAATTCAAGCTCCAGAACCCACACAAAAATGTTGAGTATTACTATGCACTTGTAATGCCAGCACTAGAGATGAAGACAGGGATATTCCTGGGTCCTCTGGTCAGCCAGTCTAGTCTAATTGATGAATTCCAGACCAGTGAGAGACCTGTCTTAAAAGAGACAATGTTCCTGAAAATAATACCCAAGACTATCCTCTGTCCTGCACACTGATGTATATACACTGTGAAAATAGCTCAATGAGTAAGTACTTGCTACACCAGCACCCTTGTACAAAGGGTCTCCAGGCATGGCCTATAACCCTAGTGCTATGGGAGGCAGAAACAGGATGCTCACTGGTGCTTGCTGGGCATCAGTCCAGCTCCAAGTTCAATGAGAGACCCTGTCTCATAGGAATAAAGTGGAGAGTGATAGCACAGAGCACCCAGTGTCTTCCTCTGGCTTTAATATATGATACACATATGTGAACCCACAAACACGTGTGGTATACCACATATGTACACAACATATATACAAACATACACACACAAATTAAGTAAATAGTTTTTGTTTTTATTTTTGTTTTGTTTTGTTTTCTAGAGACGGGGTTTCTCTATATAGCTCTGGTTGTCCTGGAACTAGCTCTGTAGACAAGGTTGGCCTCAAAATCAGAGATATACCTGCCTCTGCCTCCAAAGTGTTGGAATTAAAGGCAGATGCCACCACTGGCTGATGTTAATTAGTTTTTAAGTTGAATAAATGGCCTTTGTCCCAGAAATACTACTTGATGACTTGGTCTTTTCCCTCTCTATTTTCTCTTTTCTGGGATAAGTTCTTTCTACATCGCCTAGGCTTGCCTCAAACTCAGCTTTCTTGTATCAGAGACTGGAATATGACAATATATCTGACTTACTTCTCAGATGTGGAACAAAAATCTAGTGAAAAAGCTTAAGCAACACTATATATATATATATATATATATATATATATATATATATATATATATATATATATATTGGTTTTTCGAGACAGGGTTTTCCTGTGGCTTTGGAGCCTGTCCTGGAACTAGCTTTGTAGACCAGGCTGGTCTTGAACGCACAGAGATCCGCCTGCCTCTGCCTCCAGAGTGCTGGGATTAAAGGTGTGTGCCACCATCGCCTGGCTTTAAGCAACACTTTAAAAACACTGATATTGTTAGAACAGGTGATGATGGTGGACACCTTTAATCCCAGGACTCCAGAGGCAGACACAGGCAGGAGAGAATTTCTTGGAATCTGTTCTCTCTTTCCACCTGGCTTTTACATATCTTTATTGAATGAGTCATCTTTCCAGCTCCTGAATTAAGAAGCTGTATGTATATTGATTTATATATTTTTTATATATCCCTAGATAGGTGTGTGTGTGTGTTTCAAATTTTGGATTAAGGGTGCCCATCTTGTATTATACATGTAAAAGTGTTTGGCACATACAAACCAAGTGAGCTAGAAAGAACTCACTTTTATGATAAAGTTACTCCCATGATAATTCCATGAACCTAGTAATCCATTCACCTCCCCACATCTCACACAATGTCTACCTCTGATTCTGAGGATTAAATTGATAGGACATCTTTGAACCACAGGTGATACTTTAATTGTTACCATATAAGTACTGATGTCCCTGGACAGCTGAACACATTCACAGACCTGCCTGGGTCCTCTCTGCTCAGACAAGTTGAACATAGCCACAGCCTACCTGGATCCTCTCTGCCTAGGCAGATGGAATACAGCCATATAATGTCTGAGTCCTCTTGGCCCGGGCTAGCAGAAGACATCCACAGGCCTTCCTGGGTCCCACAGCCCAGGTGGGCAGAAGATAGGCACAGGTCTGCCTGGGTGTCCTTGTGGAAGGAGCCATTATGATGAGCAAATATATAGTGGAGAAATGGGAGAGAAAGAGAAGCAGACCAGTCCATGTGCTGTGGAAAGAGGCAGAGCTGAAGAAGCAAAGGTATTGGGAAACAGGCTGCTGTGGGTGGCCTGACTGCCACCCTGGGTCCTGGTGATGTCTGGGTCCAGGCTGCTGCCAAGTGCCATGTCTGGCTCAGTGGTTCTACCCCATCTGGGGTCTGTGTTGACATCTGTGGCCCATGTTCCTGCCAAAGACCACACAAATACCTGATGTGAGGCCACCACCTATAGGCTTGTTGGCATCCAAGGGCTGAGCTGCTGTAGGAGTCATGCTGATCTGAAGTTATGAAGATGCCCAAGGTCTGGGCCACCATCTGTGGCCATATTGGTGTCTGAAAGTCATGCTGTAGCTGGGACCATACGGACCTGAGTGACCTGCACTGCTCCCCAGGACCATGGTGATGTCCAACCCAAGCTGCAGCCTAGAGCCATGGCTGGGTCCATGGCCCTACAGCAGCCAGGAGTTGATGACTGTGGCCCCTGTTACCACTGAGGGCCACACAGATACCAGGGGACTGGTCAGCCATCTGAGACCATGTTGGTGTCCTAGGACCATGCTGCCACAGGGGTCACACTGATCTGGCTAAGCTGAGCTGCTACTGGAGCCATGGTGACATCCAGGCCTGGGGTTGGTAGGCAGTGTACCAGGGACCCGGACTGACCAAGTCAGCTACCACCCAGACCCACATTCAGGGTTTTGAGTTGGCTCTTCCCACATCTACCCCATCTATGACCAAGAAGGGACTGTCCTGCAGCACCATAGCCACAGGATCCCCATGACTCAGGACAACAGCAGGAAATCTGAGAGGAGTTTTGGTGAGGGTCCAGTATTGATTGGTGTACCAGGGACCAGAAGCCTTGGACCTGACCACAATACATTATACATTACATAATGAACATTTGCAAGTAACGCTGAGTGGACAAAGGGTTCACACACAGCAGCTCCCGATGCCAAAAGACAAATGAAGAGGTGATGGGGAGGTGGGAAAGATGGGAGAACAGGGTGACTTTTTGTTGATTTGTTTGTTGGTTTTATTTTTAATTAATATTTTTTAAATTTTATTTTGGGACATGCTACAGGGGTGAGGGGTGAATATGGAAGAACTGGGAAATGAGTGGAGATCGGGTACATGATGTGAAATTCTCTAAGAATCAATAAAAAACTGTATTAAAAATAAGATACAAGTGTTAGTCAATTCTCTATCGCTATCATGAAATAACTAAAGTACTTAAGCTACAAAGAGAAGAGGTTCATTTCCTCCCTGTTGGAGGTTCAAATCCAAATTCAAGTGACCCACTGGGCTTAGCTTCCATTTCAATGGTAGGAACATATATCTAAGAAAAGGACTCACATCTTGAGCCAGGAAGCACATATTACTGGACCCTACTTCTTGATTTTTTTATACATAATTCTTACTAATTTTCTTCTTTAACAGTGCCATACAGGTGTATAACATATTCTGGCTACTCTCTCCCTCCCTCTTCTAATCTCCTCCCACCCCCTGTCAACTCTTTCCCCTCTCCTCCCTTTCTAGCATTCATATCTGTTTGCTTTGTGACCAGCTGTGTTTAATCATGGCCACCTGGTTAGGTGAGCATAGACTTGGAACTGAAGACAATGGGTGCCTCAGACAAAATCCATCAGTAGTCAATAGTTCAGCAGGGTGGGATATGATCCCATAAGCCCCTCCCCTTCCATGATTGACTGTTGACAGTTACTGGGCGTTCATGCTTGTAACGGCTGTGTCATGTCCAGAAGATAACGTTTTGACCCTTCTCTCTGTATCTGGTTCTTGCATTCTCTGCCCCTTCAGAGACATTCACTGAGTGTGATAAATGTCCTAATTAGGGCTCAGCACTCAGATGTCACTTATTCCCCTTACCTTGTGCATCCACACTCTTTGTGCTCACCATCATTCTTTGCAAGGAGAAGCTTCTCTGGCTGAGGCTGGGTGTTTCTATAAACATAGATGTATGAATAAAGTCCAGTGCCTGAAAAACTAAACAATAGCTAAACAACTATAGTAAGTTCCCCCTAGAGTCTCTACCTCTTAAAGGTGCACAGCACCCACTCCCACCCCCCATACTACCACCTTGGAAAACACAGATTTAGGGAGATATCCTTTCAAACCACAACACATCACTGTGTGTGTGCATGTGTGTGCTGAGACCGACCTCAAGATTTGCTAGACAAGTGTTCAGTCACCGAGTCACATTACCAGCCCTCTTTTTACCCTTTGGAGACAGGATCTCACTCCATTGTCTGGGGTATCTTTAAACTCACTGTGTAGTCCACATTACCCTTGAACTACCCAACCTCTTGTCTCAGCCTCCCAAGCAGCTCTGACGACAGGCTTATAACACTAGGCTTGGTTGAGGAGATAATTTAATCTGCATCTGTGTGAATCTGTGGGCAATGTGTTTTATGAAGATTTCTTCCATTCTGCTGTTCGTCTTTCTAGTCTCTCTCTACTGATTCTTACAAAAAAAAATTCTAATTTTATTTTAATTTCTACTCACAGGATTGAGAACCTCGGGCCTCCCACTTCCTCAGCCAGAACTTCACTGCTTAGCTTCAACACCCATATCTCTTAAGTTTCTGTTTCAATAAAGTTTAGTGTCAATTTTTTTTGTGGAGATTGTGTTTCTAAAAATTCATCACCAAACTCAAAGTCATCTAGGTTTTTCTCTTGTTCCCTTCTACAGACAGCAGGTTTTTGTGTTAGACCAGGTCTCTGATTCTTTGTGTCTATGTTGGTGATTCACAGAGAGAGAGAGAGAGAGAGAGAGAGAGAGAGAGAGAGAGAGAGAGATTCCAAAGAATTTCTCTAGACCTGACATTGGAGTAAAAGGATTACTTCAATGCTGAGTGTTGACCTTGGCGTTGTGCACAGTAAACAAAGGCTTGACTACGGAGCTCTATCTTTTGACTTTCTAAGACAGGTCCTCACTATGCACCTTAGCCTGACCCCGGCCTCCTCAGTGCTAAGATTATAGATGTACTCCCCTCAGGCCTATTCTATCTACTTTAAGGGAGGAACTCGTTCATATTAAGCACATTTATGCTGTTGTGCAGCTATTGCCATCTGAAGAAACTTCTCCAAACAAAAACTCTTTCCTCATTCCAAGCTAACGCTCCTTTTATATAAGTGTGTCGCCTCTATTCTAGTCCCTGCTCCTATGAACTTGCCTATTCTCTGTATCTCATTACAACAAACTTTTCCTTTGTTAAGCTGTAAGGTTAGACTTTAGACATTATTATTGTTTGTGGGTCTTAGTTCAGAATCCAGGGTCCTGTATGTGTTAAGCAAGTACTGTTCAGCTAAGCCCCTCACTGGGAGTTCTAGGCAAGGGCTCTACCCCTGAGCCTTGCCCTCAACCATGAAATCTTTGTATAACATTTGTATATCTATTGTTCCCAGTATGTTCTGTAACAGTCTTCTCTCTCTCACTGAATCACCTTTGCTCCTTTGGTAGATTTCAATTGATTATATTTGTACATGTCTGAATTTGGGCAATCTTCCCTTTACTATTGATTTTCAATGTCTTTTTTGTTGTTGTTGTTGCTGTCAATACCATAATTCCTATTTTCTGATTTAAGGGATTGTTTTGTTTCTTTTTATAACTGTGCTGGTTAATTTTCTGTCAGCTTGACAAAACCTGACACAAGCTAGAGTCATCTGGGAAGAGAGAACCTCCCCCGAGAAAATGCTTCCATTATATTGCCCACAGGCAAGCTTTTGGGGCATTTTCTCAATTGGTACTTAATGTAGGAGGATCCAGTTCATTGAAGGTGGTGCCATCTCCTGGGCAAGGAGTCTGGGTTATATAAAAAAGCAAGCCATTGAGCCACGGAGATCAAACCAGTAAGCAGCAGTCCTTCCTCCATGACTTCTTCTTCCGTTCCTGATTCCAGGTTCCTTCCCTGAGCTCCTGGCCTCCTTTCGTTATAGACTATAAACTGTCAGTCCAGCACACTCTTTCTCCCAAAGTTGCTTTTGGCTGTGGTGTTTATCCTAGCAATCAACAACAAAATAAGATGATAGCCCAAGCTGACCTCAACCTTGCTAGGAGCTAACTTTTGATCCTCCTGCCTCCAACTTCCCAGAGCAGGATGACAAGCCTGGTTTTACGAAGTGATGGGGAAAGAACCCAGGGCTTCCTAAGTGCTAAGCAGCCCCTCTGTCAATTGATCTGTGTCTCTAGGCTTTGAACAAACTTTAGAATCTGTTTGCATCTACAACCAACAATATCTCTTAAAATTACAAACACATTACCCCTTACCCAGCAGTCTGTGTTAGAAATCTTTCCTTTAGAAAAAAAACTCACTGCCAGACCTGGGTCTTCAGGGTGGTGACCTCAGCTACCTGGGAAGGTTGAAGCACAATGCGCCTGAGTTCATGGCCAGCCTGGGCAACTTAGGAAGATCCTGTCTCAAATAACTATGAAGAGGACTCAGTGATGCAGCAGCTGCCTATAACCCTTCTAACACCCTCCAGCCTAGAATGTACAAGGTGCTGGGTTCACTCTGCAATATTGTTGGGAAGCTCCATTCCGGTTTCACGGCTCCCATTCCAGACCCCACCCCTCAGAAAGTCTGCCATTGGTCCTCCCCTGGAACTGCTCAAGACCACCTAGAGGCTACTTAAGATCTAGTATTACTCAGCAGTAAAAAACAAGGACTTCTTGAAGTTTGCGTACAAATGGATAGAAATAGAAAACACTATCCTGAGTGAGGTAAGCCAGATCCAAAAAGAGGAGCATGGGATGTACTCACTCATATTTGGTTTCTAGCCATAAATAAAGGACAGTGAGCTTATAATTCGCGATCCTAGAGAAGCTAATTAGAAGGTGAATCCAAAGACAAACATATAGGCATCCTCCTGAATATTAATCTTCATCAGGCGATGAAAGGAGACAGAGATCCACATTGGAGCACTGGACAGGAATCTCAAGGTCCAAATCAGGAGCAGAAGGAGGGGGAGCATGAGCAAGGAACTCAGGACCGCGAGGGGTACACCCACACACTGAGACAATGGGGATGATCTTTCGGGAATTCACCTGGTCTTGGTCTAGCCTGGGTCTGAAAAAGCATGGGATAAAACCAGACTTACATAGCGGACAATGAGGACTACTGAGAACTCAAGAACAATGGCAATGGGTTTTTGATCCTACTGCACATACTGGCTTTGGGGGAGCCTAGGCAGTTTGGATGCTCAACTTACTAAACCTGGATGGAGGTGGGCGGTCCTTGGACTTCCCACAGGTCAGGGAACCCTGATTGCTCTTCAAGCTGATGAGGGAGAGGGACTTGATGGGGAAGGGGGAGGGAGATGGGAGGCGGGGGGGGGGGGGGGGGGAGGGGGGAGGCGGAGATCCTTAATTGAATAATAAAATTTAATACAGACCTACCCAGTGCTCTCTCTTCTTTCTCCCCTAGAATCACCTGGGAGTTGCTTCCCTCTGCTCTGTTTATTTAATCTGGATTTATTAATTCAGTCTTATTAATGCCAGACCTGAGTAGAACTGAGTTTTTCTGGTGACCCCGTGGCCATGGAAAGCCACTCTCCCTCCCCACCTCAGACTGACCCTTGCTTGGTAAGTCATCCATTCCAAGCCAAAAGCCTATAAAGCGATCTAGGATCCCTTTTGAGTCTTCACCCCTTCTGTGGGAAAGGCTTCCGATTTGCCTTCAGAGCCACTGCAGTCCCAGGTGACTTCAGCCTGCTCTGGGATAGGGACAATCCCTGCCCCTTGGGCTTTCTTGGTTTGGGAGATGTCCTGCACAGGGAAACCCCAACCCCTCACTGTTTTTGGCCCCAGACTTTCTGGGGGATGCTGCCTGCACCCACCACACCATCCTGCCCCGATCTCCAGTCTCTGGCTAATGGCTTGTGAGGGGATACTTCTGGATCCAAGTTCGGTCCCCCACACACCCAGCTCTTTTTTTTTTTTCTTTTTTGCCATGTGTGTTTTACGCAGTGGCATGCCTTTGGTAGGGTCCACCAAAAGCATCCACTTTGCCCAAGCATCCTGTTTAATATGCATGTGTGTATGTGATAACTTAGCTTTAACTCTGTGTATATGTGTATAAAACTTAAATTCAGATGGGTATAAATGCACATATGTTTACTGTTAAATGTTATAATTGTCTGTCCATTATCTCTCATTCCAGACTAAGAAAGCAATAAGTCTCATGTTTTAAATGTTTTAAATTGGTATGTTCTCTTAAATTTCTCGCAAAAAATATGGTATATTTAACCCAAACCTGCTTTAAAATATTAAGCTGTTCTCTACTATTGTCATTTCTACCGTTAAGCTTCTATTGCAAGCAGTTTTATCTTCTTTGCCTTTTACAAGTACAAATCTTACCTGTTAAGTTGAGAGCCAGTACAGTCGAGCTTAGACCCAGGTCTCCAGGCAAATTCTATGCTGTAGTTATAGCTTATCTATACCCCATAAACAGCCCTCAACTGCTCAGAGATCTGGGGAATATGGCATTTAAATGTTTAATTATTAAAAGACTTTTCATAACAGAGAGAGACAGGTTGGCTCCTAGCAGTAGCACTCTACTTCCTCCAAAGAAGACAGAAGACAGACGGGCACAAAACAACGTGCATCCATAATTCACTTCAACTGCCAAGCACTGACCACTGGCAAAACTGCCTTCATCTAAACTGAAGATCTCCAGATGTGGACAGAATCGCTGGAATCAACAGCCTAGCTGCTCAGGTCCAAGTAGACTTGTCTTTACAGATTTCTAACCCACGGGATCTTCAAAAGCCTGGCAGGCCCTGTGCTAAACAGCAAAAGGCAAATACAACCCTCAGCGACCATGGAGGCCTCTGAGGAGTAACTCTAGGTAGCCAACCAAGTAAGTTCTCTGTTGCTTTTTAATCAATAACTCAAGTAAATTTTATCCTTCTCAAAGATCTCTGATGCAGTTTGACAGCTGAGAAGTTTTGTCGGTTTAAAAGGACAGCCTCACAAAACAAATTTCAGTAAGATACAAAAATATTTGAAAATGCTAACTGATGAAGGATACACCTTAAATAGGTCAGATACACCCCTCTCAATTCCCTGGTACTAAAAATTTTTTCTTCCTAAATTTAACTTTGTCCTCTGTTCTGCCAATACCTTGCCAGGTCCAAGAGACACTGGACAGTTCAATACCACAAAACATGGACAAGAGGAAAGAGTACAGCTATCCCAGGATGTGACCAGCACCCAGCTTTCTCAGGTCCCCCCACAAAACAATGCCCACAAATAAGCAGGAAGCAGTCTTGAGAATCCACCATCACAATTCCTTTAACTGTTGTGTCTAACTTCCCGCCTTTTTATTATAAGAAAGAGATGGGAAGTGTTATGGTCTGCTATGTCACACGTGATGACAGAGCTCACGCATGCACACAAGGGTTACATAGCTGTGTCATATGTATGTGATGAAACCATGCCGTACATGGGTCACGCAGGGCCTTTTAAGGTTGCTGGGGCAGATAGGTATTTTTACCTGAGGGCTGTCCACACATGTGTGGCCCTGGAACCTGGAAGTGCCAGCCATGCTGGTTGGCTAAAATCATAACAATATGTCTAACCTTTTTGCTTTCACTAACATTGGTAAGATGCAACTAATTGAGCAAACCGTATTTCCAGATTTAACTTATATATGCTTTCAAAGTTAAGCCTAAACAACATTTGTCTAATTCAGATATACCTAACAGATAATTATACCCTGATCCGAAAGCCCTTCAGAGAGCTGAGAATATAGCATTTTAAAATAAAAAAGCTTATAGAGACATACCAGCTACTAGCAACATCCTGTATCTCCTCCAAACTGGAAGTTTGCTTTCAATGTGACAAAACCAGTCATACAGCAAAAAAAAAAAGCTGCTTCCTTTTTTTTTTGATCTTGCTTTTTTTATGAATTTTTTTATTGAGAAAAAGAAAAAAAAAACAAGTTTCCGCCTCCTCCCGGCCTCCCATTTCCCTCCCCCTCCTCCCACCTTTCTCCCCGCTCCTTCCACACTTCTCCCCTCCCCCCACTCCTCTCCCCCTCCCTCTCCAGTCCAAAGAGCAGTCAGGGTTCCCTGCTCTGTGGTAAGTCCTAGGTCCTCCCCCCTCCGTCCATATATAGGAAGGTGGACATCCAAACTGGCTAGGCTCCCACGAACCAGCACATTAAGTAGGATCAAAACCCCATGCCATTGTCCTTGGCTTCTCATCAGCCCTCATTGTTTGCCATGTTCAGAGAGTCCAGTTTTATCCCATCCTTTTTCAGTCACAGTCCAGCTGGCCCTGGTGAGCTCCCAATAGATCGGTATCACTGTCTCAGTGGGTGGGTGCACCCCTCGTGGTCCTGACTTCTTTGCTCAGGTT
>NW_004949113.1:213103-215821 GCF_000317375.1 Microtus ochrogaster
GTTGCTTTTCAGCTTGTTGGGTGAATTCTTGCATTGGCGTCTGCCCATCTCTTCTTCCAAATGCTCCCTTATGGATCTTCTTTTACCGGATCAGGTCTCCTTGCCTACTGATGTACCTTCCCAGTGATGGCTCTCCCCAGTGCTGGCTCTCTCCAATGTTGGCTCTCCTGGCGCCGAGAGATCAGGTCTCTGTGCTGGTTGGGTAGCTCGCAAACAAAGTGCCTACCTTGCTTGGTGCAGGCAGGCTATAGAAACAAAGGAACTCCCGCCCGCTTGGGTGCCCTGAGGATTCGGACCGAGTGCCCAGACAGGCTGGGCTGGGTGATGTTAAGTGTCGAAAGAGGGCAGTGGGGCCGAAGTGGGGAGGGTTCTGGATGCAATCTGGATGGGATGGGAAGAAAGAGGCAGTATGCAGGGAGTAGAGGCTCTGCAGAGAGTCCAAGAAGGATAGGGGGTTGAGGAACTTCTGAGTTCCCTGTCCTGGGCTGGCGCCGCGGGGTCAGAAACTCACCCCAATGTTGGCTCTCCTGGTGCCGAGAGATCAGGTCTCCATGCTGGTTGAGTAGCTCGCAAACAAAGCGCCTACCTTGCTTGGTGCAGGCAGGCTATAGAAACAAAGGAATTCCTGCCCGCTTGGGTGCCCTGAGGATTCGGACCGAGTGCCCAGACAGGCTGGACTGGGTGATGTTATGTGCAAAAAGAGCAATCTTTATTTCTTTATTTTAAAAGGGTCTTGCTAAATATCAGACTGTTGGGGAAAACCCTAATACTCCTGTCTCTGCTTGCAGAGTGCTGAGATTATAGGCATACACAGTGGTATACAATTCAATTCTGATACCAAATGCTTCGCACTTTAAATTGCTGCCAAGACCCTGCCTAGACTGGACAACAGGGCACTGGGAATCGATTCCCCCACTTTACCAAGACAAGGTAGGTTACTCTTCCCAAATCCCTGCCCCACAGCGAAGTCTGTCAGATCTTCTGTACTCGGCAGTCAAAGACTGGTACTGCCTTTGGGACTTCTGCTCCCCAGTGACCACGGAGAAATCCGGGACTGCCTAGGTGGCTGGTAATTGTCTCACTTCTGTTTGTTTGTCTTTCTCAGATCTGATGGCATTTGATGACTAGGGTACTGATAGCCTTACCAGTTTAACAGCTCTCCCCCAACCTTATCCTCCGCCCCGCCCCTGGCCACAGCCAGCTTGGTAGCTCATTGGTTCATTGCCTAAGTTTCCTGTTAAAAGTACAGACAGGTGTGTGCCTCATTCACAGGTTTTATGGTTCAAGATAAACTGGTTTCAGATGTAACTTTGGAGGTTCAGAGTTTTAGCATTGATAAACACAACCTTGATGAACCAATAAATGACCAACTACAAACATTTTCTTGGGGTCCTTAAATTTCTGTGGATTTTACTGCTCCCAGCTTTTAGAGACAGGTTAGCACTAGAGAGGGTTTGGAACCCTGCAGATATGTTCAACTCCCTCCTCCTCCACTTGCCCAACCTCTTTTGTTCAGTGAATTAAGACTTAAAGGTGTTACTGAGAGTGTGGCTCAGACCACTGCAGACTTATAGCTGTTGGATCTTGTGCCTTCACCGCTTGACCACCCTGGCGACACAAGGGATTCTTCTGTAGTGGGGTTGGATTTGACTCACAGACTCAGTCACAGAAGGTTCAGCAGTCACCAGTTGCAGATTCCATCGTCTGAGTTCTAAATTCTTTGTGTTTATCAATTTAGAAACTGTTTGGCTCCTTTGGATGAAAGCTAAAGAAATTAGGACGAAATCTGAAGGCAGGCTTTCAGATGGAAAGGAGCCATTTGGATGCAGCACGGTGTTGAGCTGTATCCAGTTGGCACGGGGCTGTCAGGAGATTGTTTTCACCTGAGGATGAGGGAAGACTTTAAAAAATGAGCCACAGAAACTTGAAGCAGCTATTGCTTCTGCTGAATTTTTTCCTCCACAGCCGGCTCCTCCTCCATGTCTCATTCTAAAGCAAAATCTTGAGTGGAGCAGAAAGGAAAGATTTATTTAATGACCATAATGTCACTTAGAGAATTAATTCCCAAGCCAACATTGACTGTGTTGGTCACCGTGCTGAGAGAGGATGCTGTCTGTGTTAGCTCGGTTGGAGAATCATATCTCCTCTGCATGGGAAGGGATTGAGCAGACTCAGACCCGAGTATCTCACCTGTGGCCACATAGCTTCAGGCAGATGGGAATAGGAGTTTGGATCTGCAGTTTGGCTGCACAAGGAAATCACCCAGAGAGCTATGAAAAAATGCTAATAACTGCTCCCACCTGCCGTGTCCCTCACTTAATTGGGCACTGGGGTTTTCTAAAGCTCCCTGGGTGATTCTCTTGTGCAACCATAGTTACGAATCACTGCTAATAAGTACAAACTACCAATTTCCTTGCTGAGGGAAGAACTAATCCAGGCTTAACTTTTGCTGCTGGAACACAGAAAAGGGATGCTGGACAGAAGCAAGTGCTGGGTCCTGTGTTCTTAGGACCTCATGTTCCATTTCAGCCTTGGGGACCAAGACAAAGCTAGCTGAGAATTTAAGGCAATGAATGAAGTTAACCAATGGTTATTAATTATTTTTTAAAAAGTATTGTCAAGGTAACTGTAGCTTCATAAAAGGAATTTGGCAATGACTCTTCTGTTTCTATATTGTGAAATACATTCAGGAGTATAGGTATTAGTTCTTCTTGGAAG
>NW_004949113.1:222226-227200 GCF_000317375.1 Microtus ochrogaster
TGTCTGTGGTTATGTCCCCCTTTTCATTTCTGATCTTATTTATTTGCGTGTTCTCTCTCTGTCGTTTAATTAGTTTGGATAGGGGTTTGTCGATCTTGTTGATTTTCTCCAAGAACCAACTTTTTGTTTCATTGATTCTTTGGACTGTTTTCTGTGTTTCTATTTTGTGAATATCCGCCCTCAGTTTTATTATTTCCAGTCTTCTACTTCTCCTGGGCGCATCTGCTTCTTTTTTTTTCTAGAGCTTTCAGGTGTGTTGTTAAGTCCCCAATGTATGCATTCTCCGTTTTCTTTAAGTGGGCACTTAGTGCTATGAACTTTCCTCTTAGCACTGCTTTCATCGTGTCCCATAGGTTTGAGTATGTCCCAGTGAAGGGCATATCTGCTCTCGTGTCTCGCACATTCACCCTTTGTCTCTTTGTACAACCAGGGCATATCTCCACCTCATTCTTTCTGGCCGTCGTCACTCGCCCCGCGCCTAGCCCTATTCATGGGACCAGTGTTAAAAATCTATTTTTCTCCTTGTAATCCTGCCTCCTCTGCCTCCTCAAGGGACAGATGCCTGAGGTCTCCTGGAAGGCCGTTAACTAAATGCTTCTTCACCTTCACCTCCCACCGAGCATGCACCGCCCACCAACTCCTGACTCCTCCCTCCCCCTGTTGTCCTTTGCCAGACTTGAAGGAGTCAGACTTGAACCCGTACCAGTAAGTATCCAAATTACGTGATGTTGGGAAACTCCACAGGGGTTTCACTCCTCCCATCCTAGACCCCACCCCTCAGAAAGTCCACCATCAGCAGCTGCTCCTCTGGAACTGCTCAAGACCACCTTCAGGCTATTTAAGACCTAGTCGCCAGCCCTGCCACATGCTCTCTCCTGCCTTCCCAAGAGTCACTGGGAATTGCTTCACTCTGTTCTCTTTATTAAATCTGGATTTGTTAATTCGGTCAGATTCGGCTTATTGCATCAGCCGGGGGAACCCAGTAACTGGGGATCCAATACTTAGCAAGTACCACAGAAGCAAAGCAGAACAAGTCCTTACAAAGGAGCACAGACAGAAAGTTGCAGCATGTTGAGCTTGCGTTCCTCTTTAGCAATGGTGAAAATAAAACCTGGAATGAAGTGTAAGCTTCTCAGCGATGATGGCACTGAGTGGGTTGGGGGCCATTCCCATCGCGGATAATTATCAAGCAATTTTTTAAATGAACTTGAACTGTGGTGAGTGGGCTGAGAAATTTCTTTAGATACCTTGAGAAATAGCTATATTCAGGGCTGGGGAAATGGTGTAGTGCCTAAGAGTGCTTGCTGTGCAAGTATGAAGACCTGAGTTCAAATCCCCCTCACCCTACCCCCAGCATTTATTTAAAGAGCTAAACTGTGGCTGCATAAGACTTTCCAATACTGTAGAAGTTGTTGGGACTTGCTGGCTGCCAGTCTAGCTCCAGGCTCGGTAAGAGACTCTGACTCAAGAAAACAAGGTGGAGAGCGATAGAGAAGGACGCCCAGCTCCTTCCTTTAGTCTCTGTGCACATGCACAGGCGCACATAACTCCCCTAGGTTCAGAGAGAGAGAGAGAGAGAGAGAGAGAGAGAGAGAGGAGCCAGTGCTGGTGAGATGGTTCAGTGGGAAAGGGCACTTGCTGCCAAACCCAGAAACATGAGCTGATTTCTCAGGACCCACAAAACATTAAGGAGAGGACTGACCCCCAAAAGTCGTTCTTTGACATCCGTATGTTCACTGTGGCACAAGTACACACATCACACCACGTACCACACGCACAGAGTGGGGGAGTAACAAGCAACTTTTAAACTTTTTACTAAAATATAGATTGAGAAGAATAACATTCTAAAACTAAACATCAGAGCAAGAAAGTTGGCCAGGGTGGCACATGTCATCCTAGCCCTCGGGAGGTAGAGGCAGGAACATCATTGTAGGTCACACAATGAATTCAAGGGCAGCTGGAGCTAGCGGAGACCCTGTTATGAATACGAAAGATGAGAGAATAGTTTGTTCCAGAAATACTAACCCCTAAACTAGATGTGATGGCTCGTACACCTTAAACCCAGGATTCGAAAGCGGAGACAGGAGGACTGCTAAGAGTTGAGCTCTGGAGAGAGGCTCTCTCTTTGGTTTTGAGAATCTCAAAATCTTTTTTTTTTTTTTTTTTTTTGCAAAATTCACACAACATCTTTCTCTAGCTATTGATTTCAATAGAAAAAGACATCTGGCCAAATGGTAGTGGCACACACCTTTAATTCCAGCACTTAGGAGGTAGAGGCAGGCGGATCTCTGTGAGTTCGTGGCCAGCCTGGTCTATAAGAGCTACTTCCAGGACAGGTGCCAAAGCTACAGAGAAACCCTGTCTCGGAAAAAAGAAAAGAAAAAAAAAAAGAGATCTGGTCCATCTACATAACCATGATTCTTTCATATACCTTTTATTTAATTTTAGACTTATTTTACTATCTTATATGTATGAGTATTCTCCCACTTGTATGTATGTGCACTGTATGTATGCCTGCTGCCCTAGAAAGCCAGAAGAGGTTGTTATAGCTCCTGGAATGGGAATTACAGACAGTTGCGAGCTGCCGTGTGGGTGCAGGGAGTCAAACTCCGGTCCCCTGCAAGAGAAGCAGTGCTCTTAAGCACTGAGCCAATTTTCCAGCCCATCATACACATGTTTTAAGCATTCTAGGGTTTTTTGAGATTTATTTTTGTTGTTTTTAATTTGTGTGTGTGTGTGTGTGTGTGCAGGCACACACAAACACAAGTAGGCCAGAAAAGAGAGCAGTTGTGAGCTCCTCAACATAGGTGCTTAGAACCAAATTCAGAACCGTGACAATAGTAGCCAGGGCTCTTAACCCCAGAGCATCTCTCCAGTCCCTAGGCGCCACATTTTTCAAGAAAACGAAATGACATTTAAATTTTTAATTACATTTTATTTGTGTGTGTGCACATGTGCACGCGCATGTGGGGGGGGTGTGGGTATGTACATGCCACAGCATTTGTGTGGAGGTCAGAAGACAACCTGTAGGAGTCAGTTCTCTCCTTCCATCATATGGGTCTCGGGTATCAAATCATATCATCAGGCCGTGTGCAAGGTTATTACCTGCTGAGCGATCGCACACGGCCCAAGATGACATTTCAATAATACATTTATTCCCAATGGACTCAAACACTGTCCCTTTCATTTTCTGTTGATTTGTGTGTTCATGTTTGTGCATCGTGTGTGTGTGAATGTGTGGAAGACCAGAAATATGTGTCAGGTGTCTTCCTCCGTTGTCTGTTATTTTTTGAGACAGGTCTCTCATTGACCTGGAGCTTGTTGAGTTTTTCTGGGGTGACTGGCTTGTAAGTCCCAAAGATCTGCTTCTTTGTATCTCCCCAGTGCTGGGCTCATACACACGGGCACACTGGCTTCTTTTTGAATGCTAGGTTCCAAACTCAGGTCCCCTGGCTCTCACAGCAGACACTTTACTGACGTAGCCTTCTCCCTAGCCTTCTCGTTGGTATTTTTTTTTAAAGTATTCAGGAGGCATGTTATTTTCCTTTCCTGCACAAAACATTCTAAATGTGGTATATATTTGCCATTTGCATCTCAATTTTGCATGGCTTCATTTCTAATACTCACACAGAGTCACCTGGGCCACTGACCACCTAGAAGTAGCACCTTTCTGAAGAAAATCTATGCCACAAGGTATAACTGCCAGCATAATCATGACATAACTTTCAGATTAGACCTGAGGCCTGCTTCATAGAGAGGAATTCATGCCTGGTCCTTCAGTACGGATCAAAATCCCAGAACTTGGGAGGTCATAACTCTAGGAGGGACCCTACTGCTGTTGTTTTGCTAACTGATCATGTTGTCAAAGTGCCTTCTAAATGTTTCTGTATATACATGTGCTCACAGCCTCTTTCTGCAGCAGCTAATGCAGAGACTCATGTCTGATCAAGGTTGAGAACAAGTGACCTTTGAATGCTTAGCCCTAAATGAGACGTCTGTATCTACCCCATCAAGGGAACACTGCAGAAGAGGGGTCAGAAAAAAAGTAAGAATGGCCATTCTGGACCTGCCATGGCCACTGCCCTCATGAGCTCCCTGCACAATGGTCTGCACAGGGTCAAGCCAAGTTCAGTCAACATTCCCACAGGTGGCTCATTACACTCACTGTGTTATTTTTAAAAGAAAAAAAAAAGAAGGGAGAGGATATGAAGAAGGGGCATGTTGAAGTGTGTCTACAGAATTCAGACAGATGCATTGTATATGTGCGTGAAATTGTCAAAGAATAAATAAAAGATCCTTTAAAGGGGAAGGGAGAAGAGAGAGACGTGACAGTCAATGAGATAGTTCAGCCAGTAAAGGTACCTGCTGCCAAACTTAAGAACCTGCCTTTCTTTAATCTCCAGGACCAACCAATAAATATGGTAAAGAACAGAATCACTCCCTCCCTACAAGTTGTTTCTGACCTCTACATGAGTACGTGGTGATATGTGGGTGCACACACACGCACAGACATGCACTTACATACGCACTACACAACACACACACACACACGAATAAATAAAGGTAAATTTGAATTTTAGGGAGGAAAAGATGATCTAGGCCAAGGCTTGGGTGCCCTCTAGTGACAAACCCCCTGAACCGCACTTCTTGGCATCTGTATCTTCCAATTTAGATCTGGTCCTCCTGCCTCCAGGATATACCCAACCTCCCAGCTTTCCAGGCCCCCTCTCAGTCTGAACCCCATTCCAGTCTTCACAAGGCACTGCCACCCATTTCTCCCACCCACACCAGGCGTGCTGAGATTTACTCATTCACTCGGTCTGAGTCCGTGAGCTCTTATTGAGTACTGAGGATGATGCGGGAAAGTCCTTTAGTCAAGCTAGCACGTCTGGGTTTGAGAGCTTGCATTTAACCAATTCTGTCCTCGGGCCTTAGATTTTGTTGTTGTTGTTGTTGTTTGTTTGTTTGGATTTT
>NW_004949113.1:227300-229814 GCF_000317375.1 Microtus ochrogaster
CAGGCTGGCCTCGAACTCACAGAGATCCACCTGCCTCTGCCTCCCGAGTGCTGGGATTAGAGGCGTGCGCCACCACCACCCGGCTAGGCCTTAGTTTTTTACAACTGATCCTGAGCTGTACACCTTGTGTGTAGGATTGTTGGAAAGACTCCTTGCAACAATAAATGTACTTGGCATACACCGTAGATGTTGGATGAATGTTTACTTTATTAATAAACTGCAGATTTGGGGCAGGGTAGGATGCTTCTAAGAAGAGCCTCAGCCATCAAGGTTGACCGTGAGAAGAGAACCTGGATAGGTAGAGATGGCAGGGCTACAAAGTAGGTGCAAGATCTTCTGTCTGTCCAGCAAAGCTAATTCACACCCAGCCCAGGGGTCCCAGTCTGCAGAACACAAACCTGCGGTCGCCCCCAACAGCAAATCATTCTTCAGGGGCTCCCCAGTGCTCTAACATAGCATTCAAGAGCCCTTTCTTCTCTCACAGACGAGGGCTCAGAAAGTGTAAGACCCAATGGAAGGGGTAGAACGTTGAGGTGTGCTTGTTTTCCAGGTGTGACATATCTGTTGCACTTTTTTTTTCCCTTTGGTTTTTTTGTTTGTTTGTTTTTTGTTTTTGTTTTCTTGAGGCAGGGTTTCTCTGTGTAGCCCTGGCTGTCCTGGAACTTACCCTGTAGGCCACTACCTCTGCTTCGTGAGGACTGAGATTAAAGGCAGTGCCCTGCTCAGCTGCACTCTTACTCAGCATCTATGACTATCTGCACAGATCGGACCCATTGACCTTCTGCCATGCAGAGTGGGGAGGAGCTCACCAGACTCTCCCGCCCCTAAGGATCTATGAACCGTAGTTCACGGTTGCTGGGAAAGGAGAGATCTTTTCTTCAGTGTGCTAGCCACTAGTAAGGAAGTTCCCCCTGCCGTGTCCACCTTTCCTGCCCTGCCCACCACAATGGACTGTGCCCCACTGGAACAATAAGCCGAGATTAAACCCTTTCTCCCTCAAGCTGTTTTGTCTGGGTGTTTTTGTGTCCCCAACAAGAAAGTAACGTGGCGGGATCTAACTCTAGTGCATGAGCTGACTTTGTGGAGCCCATTCTCTATGGTGCAATAGATGCCTTGCTCAGCCTAGGCATGGGGGGGCTTGGTCCTACCTCAACGAGGTGAAGGGGCAGACTTAGTTGACTTCCCAGGGGAGGCCTTAAACTCTCTGAGGAGCAGATGGGAGGTAGGGTGGGTGAGGGGTGGGAGAAGGGGGAGGAACAGGAGGAGAGGAGGGAGGGGAAACGGGGAGTGATACAAATAAATAAATAGACCCCCCCAAAAAAAGGCTCGTGTATTTAAACACTTCGTCCCCCATTGGTGGCTCTGTTTGGGGACTTATGCAAACTTTAGGACGTGGAGTCTTAGTGGAGGCGTTAAGTACTGAAGGCAGGTCTTGAGACTTAATAGCTGTGTTCCACTTCCTGGTCTCATTCCCTCTTCCTACGTGCAGTGGAAATGTGATCTTTCCACTTTCCCCACCTTGATGACTTCTAACCCTGTTGGAACTAGAGGCCAAAGTGAAACCTTCCTTGCTTCTGGCCATGGTATCTTATCATAAACACACACACAAAAAGAAACTAACACAGTAATTAAAACACAGACGGGGCCATTTTCCCAGGCTCCTAACACTGGAGTATCAGGAGGACACATCTAAGACCATAGAGGAAAGGGTCCAGGGTGTGTCCTTGCTTCTGATCTCCAGTCCTTTCCTGGCTTGTGAGATATGGTTGACTGCCCGAACATCTCTAAACCTCAGTTTCATGATCTGGGTAATGGGTGACAACAAGGTCTCAGGAACCTGTTGTGAGAGTCATGAGTGTGTTTACTGTAGAACTAAACAGTATGCCCTCAGGGGTCAGCTCCACTCCCTGCCTCCTCTCGGGTCTTGCCTGGCCTCCACTGAGCCCTTCCCAGGTTCTCCCTCAGCCCCATTCCCAGGCATCCAGCCAAGCTCATCCAGCCATGTGCTGCAGCTTCCCGTCCACCAGCTGCTTCCTGAGTGCAGACAAAGAAGGCTCTGTCCCAGCCACCCACCCCAGCAAGCCCAGCACATTACACACTAGACTGTGAGTTTCCGCCCTTCCCCCATCCACCATGTCACTGGTATTGGACTTAGGGCCACAGTTTGGGCCCTAAGATAGTACTCCCTAGATAAGTCAATTAAAGTAGTCAAATTAAAAGTGAAAAGCAGATTTATTCAATGTGATCATATTGAGAAGACAGACAAAGAGACACAGTGACCCCCCCCCTCAACCCCCAAATGTTTAAGTAGAAGCCAGAGCTGTTGTTAATATTCAGGCATCTGTGCTGGCCTGCTGTTGGGGTCCTGACAGGATACGTCCTCAGCTGCAGCCACTAGGAGTACCTCCTGTGCACATGTGCTATGTTCTTTATAAAAGGTGGGCCTTGACCACCTCCTCTTGCTCTCTCATCCTCTCTCTCTCTCTCTCTCTCTCTCTCTCTCTCTCTCTCTCT
>NW_004949113.1:229914-256766 GCF_000317375.1 Microtus ochrogaster
CTCTCTCTCTCTCTCTCTCTCTCTCTCTTCCTCTCTCTCTCTTTCTCTTCCATGTCTTTCTCTTCTGCCATTCTTTCTTCTGCCACTCTTGTCCCCAGGGACTGGTCTCGCCCCCTCTCTGTCTCCTTCTCTTCCCCTTCTCTCTCCTCTTCCAAAAATCCTCCTATGTGTGCCCTGCTGTATGAAATGACTCTTTCTCTCCGGCCAATTTTTAAATTATAACTTTGGTGCCATGAAACTTGACAGGCCCTCCCAGTACTCTGAGGCAGACTGGGACCCTCGAACTTGGTCCACATACGACAACCCCGCTTCTCCAACTAATGGAGCACTTGGCTCCTCCATCCAACACCGGCATGGTTGATCAGACTCTCTTCTCACCTCTGGCCATTTTCCACGAGTGAGGACTCATCTCTCAAGCGTGGTTTCTTGCCTTGTGGCCTCATTAAGCCTTGGTACCAGGCAACCATGGCTCTCTGGCTTGGAGCCCTTGGACCCTACTCTGTGTCTGACAAATCACTGAGCAGCCTGTGCCTTCTTGAAATCGACTCTCTCTGAATTCCTGGGACTCTAGAAATTACAGACCATTGGGTCTCACTTATCTCCCTCATTCATGGGAACTTTGGCACCATCTATACCTCCAACTTGTGCACTCGGTGCCCAATTTAAGGGCTTCTAACCTCGTCTGCCTTTGCTGTCAGATCTGGCCCAAATACCCCTTAGACACTGCGTTCTGATCTGCTCTCTTCCACCTGCAACAAATCTGCTTTCTTGTTCAAGGTTGGCTTTGACTTCCATTCAATACTGGCAATTGGGTCTCTGACAGAGCTACTGGCTTCTGATGATTCCCCTTAGGTGTGAGGTTTCCTTTCTAGAGCACAGGCCTGTTTTCATCTTCTGGCTTTTCTCAAAGTCCTGGTACCAGACAACTGTGTTTCTCTTGGGCTCAGAGCCCTGGGACCCTGTTCTTGCATGAAGACATACTGAACAGCTTGTGCCCACTCAGTCTGATCCTCCCTGGGTCCCTGGGATGCCTGTGTGTTCAGACCAATGGATCTTCTTTCTCTGCCCCACTCACTGTGCCAACCTAATCTTCCTCTGTCTCATCCTTGGGACCCGTGTCATACACCTCCTCACTCCCAGAGGGCTGTCTTTTGGAGACCCACTGACCACTCCTTTCAAATCGAATCTGGCCTCAGTATTCCTTGGACCAGACAGTTGTGGAACCAAGAAAGAATTCTCCACTTTCTTTTTTATTGCTCCAAAAGCTGCTTGTGTCTGTTCTCCTGCCCTAAATGTCCTGTCTAGGTCTGCTGAATGTGGGACTCAGAGATGGAGACAGTCCTCAGGAAAGATAGAATGAACTAACCGCTCCTTAAAACACACCCTTGTTAAAATGTCACAGGAACTTCACCTCTACTGGGACCCAGCACCCTTAAGCTTCAGAGGACACTGAGATCAACTGCCTTAACCCCAAATGCCAGAAGAATGAGGCTTCACCCCGCAAACTCTACCGAATCGGAAAGTCCATATGGAAGTGGATGCTCTCCTTCCTGACCCCTCTCCTGATTCTCCTACCTTTAACAACTACACCCTCCTTCATCAATTTCTTCTCTGTGTATTTCCAATGATACATTCAAAACTCTCTGATCAAATAACTAATTAGCTATTGCCACAGGACTATCAACTGTTAGCCACAGAGCTAGAGGCATAAGACTACTAAACTTGTCCAGATGGTGGGAACCAACAGCACCCCAGAGGTATCCATGTCCCCCAGATTCAGAAAAGAAACTCACAGAACAAATTCTAATGTAACTCTGTACTATTCTTTTATTTAAAAGGAACTAATTCTACAATGGCTGCCCTCAGAAATCAACCACCTATGTCTCCTGGTAAATTAGATAGAAAGCAGGGGTGTAGGTGGTGCTGTGGTGATGGGGAAGGATAGTAAATTAGATAGAAAGCAGGGGTGTAGGTGATGCTGTGGTGATGGGAAAGGATAGTAAGACTCCAAAAGTTCAATTATCATATTACTCACTCATAATTGGTTTTTAGACATAAAGCAAGGATAACCAGCCTATAAATCACAATCCCAGAGAACCTAGACAACAATGAGGATGCTAAAAGAGACATACATGGATCTAATATACATGGGAAGTAGAAAAAGACAAGATCTCCTGAGTAAATTGGGAGCATGGGGAGCATGGGGACCTTGGGAGAGGGTTGACGGGGAGGGGAGAGGCAGGGAGGGGAGCAGAGAAAAATAGAAAGCTCAATAAAAATCAATAAAAAAGAGACTCCAAAAGTCCATAGTCTTAACATTAATCAATGGAATTCTGATAAGCTATGAATCTGGCAGAGTACTACCATTATGCAAGTATACTACTATTTTTGTAATGTAGATTTCAGTACAGATTACAGTACTGAAATGGCAATGCTAATGTTTCTAAAACTTACCTTTTCACAAACTCAGAGAATTCTTGTGAGCTCCAGGGAGTTGACTTAGATCTGTCTCAGACAGCATTTTGCTAGGTCCAGGCAGCACCCGATGGTTCCACAGAGCCTGGACAATGAGGTGAAACAGCCAGCTACCTCAGGATGTAGGCAGGATCCTAGACTTCTCAGGTCCTCCCAAAGATGATCCGCACGCCACAGGTCAGCAGGAAGCAGTCTCGAGAACATGCTGTTCTCATTCCCACCTCATCTGCTACCCCTAACTACTTATAATAAGCAAAGTGGGGAGAGAAATGTTAGTATTCAGGCATCTGTACCGGCCTGCCCATGGGGTCCTGACAGGATACATCCTCAGCTGCAGTCACTGAGAACACCTGTGCACATTTGCTATGTTCCCTTATAAAAGGTGGACCTTGCCCACCTCCCCTCCCTCTCTTTCTCTCTCTCTTCCTCTCTGTCTCTTTCTCTTCTACCACTCTTGTCCCCAGGGACAGCTCTCTGCCCCCCCGCCCCATTCTCTGCCCCCTCTCTGTCCTTCTCTGCCCCTTCTCTCTTCCAATAAACCTCCTATGTGGGCTCTGTTATATGACGTGACTCCCTTCATACCATTTTTAAATAAATTATAACAGCTATTCATGACATCCTCTAGTCAAGGTGTGACCCTGCCCATCACTGACCTGTTCTGGGGGAATTCCAGTTTTTAAGGGTCTGTTATTACCACAGTCTAAGAGCCTCAGCCAAGGACACAAATGTCTCTGCAGATTATCTCCGTCCATCTTAACCAGTCAGTCACACCAGCCTGTCCCCAGTCCTGGCCTTGGGCTCTTGAACACATCCTACCTCCTCTATCCAGATCTTCAGCTCAAGATCACACAAGAGGACAGAATTACAGACACCCCCCACTCTGGGCTTACAGCCCTAATGCCTGTCCCTAAGAGGGGCCTCTGGGGAAGCACAGAAAATCAAAGGATAGTGTATATAAAAGGGAGGGCTAGAGTCACATTAGAAGAATGGCAGAGGGTGTGGAGGGGGATCTCAGGGGTGTGACATCATAACACACAGCAATGCCATTGTGGGAAAAGGGAGAATGTGAAGAAGCTATTTGATGTCAGAAGGTGGTACACATGTGTAATTCCAGCACTTGGGAGGATGAAACAGGAGGACTGCATTTTTGGCCAATCTGAACTACATGGCAAGATTGGAGTGGGGGACAGGAGTTATCCAGAACTTGGGAGACTGAAGCAGGAAGATTGGGAGTTCAAGTCTGCTGTGGAGCAATCTTTGTACACTGCAAATATGTATTGTGCTCATTGTTAAAAAAAAACTGGCTGATGGCTAGGTAATATTTTGGAGGTAGAGAGAATGCTGGGAAAAAGAAGGGCAGAGTCAGAGGAGTCACCAGTCAGACATGAGAGGAAACAGGAGGTACAAGATGAAAGAGAGTTAGTGCCACATGATAGAGTGTAGATATATAGTAATGGGTTAATTTAAGTTGTAAGAGTTAGCTAGTAACAAGCCTGAACTATTGGCCGAGCATTTACAATTAATAGTAAGTCTCTGAATGGTTATTTGGGCTTCAGTTGGTGGAGCAGAGCTGACCATGACAAAACACTCCATAGCTAATCTTAGTTGTCAACTTGACTACATCTGGAACCAATTAAATTCTAAACAGATGATACACCTGTGAGGGATTTTCTTGACTGGATAATTTTAGTTGGAAAGACCCATCCTAAATTTGGATTGCACCTTCTAGTGGCATAAACATACCAACTGGTTATTCAATCCCAAATGGTCAACCCTGAAAACATATACATACAAATAACATTATACAAAATGAGCAGGTTGTAGTTCTGTATTTAGGAATATGGAAATATATATACACAGGCATATACATGTGTAACAGTTAAAGAGGCAAGGGCGAGTGCATGGGAGGGGGGGTTGGAGGGAGGAAGAAAAGAAGGGAAATTATGTAATTATTATAGATTCATCAAAAAGTTAATATGAAAAAAAAGACCATGAAGAAGAAAGCTTTTGGTTTTTGCCGGCTTGCCCTCTCTCTCACTGGCAAGTTTATTTGTCCTTCACTGGTATTAGAATCAGGAATTAGTTTTGGGGGACATTCTAATGTTGATTGAAGACCAGTAATTCTCTAAGAATCCTCCAGGACTTCAGCACCAGATTGGGACTGGTAAAACACCCAACCACGCGGACTAAACAGAGATTTTCAAACTTTCCTTTGTGAGACAGTCAATGTTGGGCTACCAGGACCACAGACTATAAGCCGTTCTAATATATCACACTCACGTACACACACACACACACACACACACACACACACACACACACGAGACCATCAATGTTGGACTACCAGGATCACAGACTAAAAGCCGCTCTAATAGATCACACTTATGTACACATACACACACACACACACACGCACACTGTACTCATTCTTAAGTTCTGTTTCTTTAGAGAACCCTGCCTAATATGGTGAGTCTAAGGCCAGCACAGGCTTTATGAGACCCTATCTCATAAACAAATACCAGAGACCATGAATCTTTAGAGATGGTTCAGGGAGTAAAGTGTTTGCCACACAAGGACAAGAACCTGAGTTCAGACCGCCAGCATGACATTGTACTCATGTGACTCAGATGCAGGCAAGACAGGAAAATGTCTGGAGCCTGCTGGCCAGCCAGTCTAGACAAAACAATGAGACGTAGGTTCACTGAGAGACATTTTCTCCAAAAATAAGGTAGGGGTTATCAAGATTGCTTGGCAGGTAAAGACACCTGCTGCCAACTCTGGCCACCTGGGTCTGAGCCCCAGGACCTATAAGTTGTATGTAAACTACATACATATCATGATACATGTGTACCTCAACACACATAATACACATAAATAAATATATGCAATTAAAAATTAAAGTGGAAAGCAATATTTGACCTATGTTGACTTTAGAAAATACTCAAGTACCAGAGACCAAGTGATTTGTAAAGAATGGAATCTTAGGCCAGGCATGGTGGTACGTGTCTCTCATCTTGGCACTTGAAAGGAAGGTCCAGGCAGAAGACCATCCCAAGGTCAAGTTCTCAGCACAAATATTTATTTGCCCCAGAATGACAGAGGGCAGGGAATAAGAGACAAAGGCAGGAGACAGAGAATGAGGGAGAAGGGGAAGGAAACAAGGAAGAGGGGGCAGGGGTGTTTGTCCCAGGGGACAAAGGACTGCCTCTGGATAGACAGGAGACAGATATGGCCCTTAGGAAAACAGCAGTTTATAAAGGTACAAGGGGAAAACCTGTGTGAGGATAAGGTGTTTAGTTTTACTTGGGAATGTTAATCAGATGAGCCAAAGGGGGCTTTTGATTGCTGGACTTGAGTACTTTGATAGCTGGCCCTTGGTAGGCAGCCTCAGGAGGAGGAAGTGGCCAAATAAGGGAATAGACCTTGGGGGCTAGCTTTAGGAATGTAATCTAATAGTTTTTTAGCAAGGCAAAGGGAATGGGGGAAAGGGGCAAAGCCTGCCAAAGCCATGTTTGCCTCGCTTGAGCTGGTCAGAGTCCCTTAATGAGTTCAAAGCATCTTCGCAGGGAAGCTAATGTTTGGTGACAAAGAACAATGTGTATGAATGTGTCTGATAAAGGATCCAGACATGGTGGCCCCTGTCTGCAATCCTGGCACTCACAAAGCTGAAGCAGATGGATCACCTCAAGTCAATAGCTAGCCTGAGTCACACAATAAGATCCTGAAAAGAAAATCAAGCCAGGGGTAGCGGCACATGCCTTGAATCCCAGCACTCAGGAGGCAGAGGCAGGTGGCTCTCTGTGAGTTCAAGGCCAGCCTGGTCTACAAAGTGAGTTTCAGAACAGCCAGGGCAGAGAAGCTCTGTCTTGAAAAACTAAAGAAAAGAAAGGGAATGAAGTAGACAAAAAGTGTAGGGTCCTAGCAGGCACAAGGTGGTATTGGAATGTCCAAATAAGAGCCTGAGATTGTGATAGGTTTCAGCAGGAGTTTGGTGGAGATCAGAAACAATGGTAAGAAACGGGAATTCAAGATACTGAGATTGTGCTGAGGCGATGGCTCAGTCGATAAAATTGCACACAAAAACATCTAAGTTTTATACTTAGAAACTGGAAGATCCCTGGGGCTTACTGCCCAGTAGGCCTAGCCTAGCTGGTCAGTTCTGGTCCAGTGAGAGATCCTCTGTCAGATACAAGATGACTCCTGAGGTTGCCCCAGCCTCTATACACACACACACACAAACATGTGCACACATACACTTACGCACATATGCACACATGTATGCATGCGCACACACTCATGCACACGTACACATACACCTCCCTACATATGGGACCTGTCCGGGTTTGCTTTATTCCTATACTAAACAACACAATCAAAAGTAACAGTGGGGGGAAAAGGGTTTAACTGAAATAAAATGAGATATGATATACTAAAGTTTAAATCAGGCCTATCAAATTGAAACCACTCAACAATGCTTCAAACTGTTTTGGTTTTTGCTTTTGTTTTTCAATACAGCATTTCTCTGTTTAACCCTGGCTGTCCTGGAACTTGCTGTGTAGACCAGGCTGGCCTTGAACTCAGAGATCTGCCTGCCACTGACGCCTGAGAGGTTAAAGTTGTACACCACTACCACCTGGCACCACTTCAGATTGTTTATAAGTATTTAGCTGGAGGCTTCACCCCGCTCCTGGCATAAGCTTCCTCCCCTGGGAGTTGCCTTAGTCCAAACTCCACCTCTGAGAAAGCCCGCCAACTGGTAACCCCTCCCCAGGGAAGGTCAAGACCACTCCCACAGGCTATTTAAACTGACCCCCAGAGAATAAACACATGGTCTCCCAGTTTTGTGTGGTCTCCCCTCCTCTCTCTTTGCCTCTCCACGTTTTCCCAGGTTCACCCGGGAGTATTGTCATCCATTAAATATGGGTATCTTTTAATTGGGTCTGATTTGGTTTGATTGGGATTGTTTGCGTCAGCAGAGAGGTTTGTTTGTTTGCTATATTTTAGAATTGCTATGATGATGCATGGTCAGCATATTTAGCTTTGGGGATTACACTGAGAAAGCTGATGTTTTGGGGGAAAGGGAAACTAAAACAAATTGGGTTTGCTAGCTACATAGAATTTTGCTGGGTGGAGTAACCATTTTAGATCCAAGAAACAGCTTCTGTCATATTCAAGATTATTGGTGGTGAGTTATTCCCAAAGTGGCAGTGAAATTGCCAGAAATGTCAATCAAGGAGATGCCTCCAGAGTCTGGGGGATGAAGCTCAGCCACAAGGGAGGATAAAATTCCCTAAGATCCCCCCACGCGGGGTTAGATACAGGCTCAGCGGTATCTAGAGTCTGCATCTAACCAGTTCTAGAGCCTCTGCCTAGAATCCCCCAGTGGGACCAGGAGTGGGGCTCATCTACAGAGCACTTATTTCGCGTGTGTGAGACCCTGAGTTCAGTCTCCAGTAACTGAGCTGGAACGCTGAATTCTACATCTTCTCTATGCTAATGTTTTTATTTTGTCTCGGCGGAGGTAGTGTCCCTGAAGATAACAACTGAGACCATCTTCTACCCTGCACACTCCTGTGTACACGCACATTAAACTAAAAGTCGATGTGCATTTTGTGGAACTTTTCTTTTTTTCTTCTTTTTTAGGAATTTTTCCTAATTAAGTCATTTGAAGTGGGAAGACCCACCATAACCCAGATCTTTTGAGGTGAGAAGCTCCACCCTAAGTCTGGCCCACACTTTCTGGAGGCAGCCTATGTCAGGGACGTGGAAGAGGAAGCTTGCTCTCTTTGCCTGCTTGCCCTCACTGTTGCCCTCATTCCTTCCCGGGCATTAGAACCCCCTGCTTTGAGAGTCTGGCCTTATACTGAAGACCGGCTGAGACAGGCAGCCTCAGGACTGAACAACTACTGGATTCTTGGACTTTCCTTTGAAATTAGACAGCCATTGTTGAACCAGTTGGACCACAGCTTGTATGTATGTATGTGTGTATGTATATTTTATCAGTTTTATTCCTCTAGAGAACCCTGACTAACACACAGGTGAATTACCATACCTACAATTATCCTTGCTCCAGCAGGAAAAGGGGAGACCTCCCAGGTAAGTCTTGGGGCCTCCCTGTGCCTACTATCTTCTGATCACCCCGCACACCCCAGCCCCACCTCAGGACCACCCCTAACTCCATTGTAAACATGACCATAGGAGGTCAGTAGTTCCAGGAACCCCTTGCCTCTCTGCAACTCCTTGGAGTTGCAAGCCAGCTTCAGGCCTTCCCCCAGCCTCAGCCTCTCTCAATTCTCCCCGCCCAGGCTGAGAGGTGCAACCGCACCCTCCCCCAAACCCCTCCCGCCCTCAATTCGGAGCTAGGCACGCGGCGGCTCAGCCCTCCCAGGCTTTTGCCTTGCTGCTCCCGGGGTCCCCTTGGCTCGCGCATCTTGTCAGCTGCCTCTTCGAGCAGCACCCTCAGGTAGGGAAAGGCGGTGCCTGTGAAACAGTGACCGCCGGGAACGCGGAGGAAGGGAGGTCCAGCAGTAGCAGAGGGAGGTCGGTTGGCCGCGACGACGGAGTGGGGGATTCCTTTGTCTGCAGCCAGGCAGCCCCTGGCCCAGCCCCCTTCCCCTCTCCTCTATCCACTGGGCGCGCTCTTGTAGGATGCCGGGAAACCCCGTACTCCGCAGGACCTGAGCTTCCAGTGTCTGATCTGCAGGTGAGGGCGGAGCGAAGCACCACCCTGAGGATCCCACAAGGTGCTGTAGCTTTGACAATGGTGATTGGAGGTCGCTGCCCAAGCACTCTCGGGGGTGCCTCTTTCCTGGGACTCCTCGTTCTTTGCTGAGGCTGCAGAGGAAGCTGCAGCGAGGGGCGAGGGGGGCACATCTTCCCATCCAAGTTCCGCTTGCCTTTGAGGCAACTTAACTCATCCAACTAATCTTGGAGACCTAACTTTCAGAGCTTGGGAGTGTGGGAGGATCCGGTGAGTTGGCCATGTTAATCAGATTCCCTGGAAGCTAGACAAGTGTCCCTGTCCCCTTCCCCCGCCTGGTCGTGCCTCTAAGTCAAAGTGTCTCAACCTGTGGGTCACCACCCCCTTTAATAAATCATCTCCAGAAATATTTACATTACAATTCAGAACAATAGCAAAATTACAGTGATGAAGTAGCAACGACAATAATTCTTGGATGGGGTCATCACAACACCAGGAACTGTATTAAAGTATTAATACAGTTAATAAATTAGGAAGGTTGAGAACCACTGCTTTAAGTTAACAAAAGCTTGGGAACTCCGGCCCCCCCCCCCCCGTCAGACTTTCGCTTCTCCTCAAAGGCCCAGAGTTTTCATTCTGCAAACTGTTTATGGGCTATGTATCCCAGAAGTCCTTAAACTCACTATCTTCTTACCTCTACTTTTCCACAGGGTGTTATTATATGTACGCACCACCACACCAGAGCTGGCCCCCGGGGATCAAACCTAGGGTTTCATGCATTCTGGGGAAGCACTCTGCCAACTGAGTTACATCCTGGTCTCCATCCAAACCTTTTACAAAAGAAACATAACACACTGATTTTCTTACAGTTTAGAAATGTATTTAGTTTATGGGACGCGGAGTGGGGCGGGGCTGGGGCCAGGGAGGAAGCATGTGTGGAGGTCAGGGAACAGCTTGTGGGAGTTGGGTCTCTCACTCCACCGTGTGAGTCCATGTGAATCAAACTTAAGTCCTCAAGTCCCTTTACTGGGCTGAGCCTTCTCACCAGCCCAACCGACTCTTTTGGGAAATCGCCTTGACCTGCTCCCACACTCATTCTTCCCGGCCAAGGATGGAGTCAACCGTTCTGGGAGGAGGTGATGGCTGGACCTTGCATCCTCTCACTAACCATGTGATAGTCTTGCTTTGTCCAAAGTGAACAAGACGCAAATGTTGTCAGAATGCCCGGCTGCCTCCTTTGACTTAGCCACTTATTTAAGTTTGGAATGTGTGATGTACACACATGGGTGGGTGCACACATGTACACATGTATGTGGAGGTCAGAGGTCAACCTCAGGTTCTGTTCCTCAGGGTCTCTCACTGACCTGAAACTCACCAAGTAGGCTAGACTGACTAGTCAGTGAGCCAAGGATCTGCCTGCCTCCTCTTCCCCAGCGCTGGAATAAGAGCATGTTCCGCGGGACTGGAGTGGATGGCTCAGGGGTTAAGAGCATTTGTTGATCTTTCAGAGGTCCTAGGGTCAATTCCCAGCATCCATATGGAGACTTAAAATCAACTACACTCCAGTTTCAGGGGATCAAATGCCCTCTTCAGGCTCCCTTGGGCACCAGACACTGACATAGTGCTCAGGCATATAGGAAGGCAAAAATAACCACACATAAAATAAAACAAAATATGAGAGAGAGAGAGAGAGAGAGAGAGAGAGAGAGAGAGAGAGAGAGAGAGAACCACCATGATGCTTGGTCATCTTACGTGGGTTCTGGGAGGTAAAATTCAGATCTCCATGTTGCAAGGCAAGCCCAAGCCATATTCCCAGTCTTTAACCTTCTCTACCCCCCCAGCCAGAATTCTGGGGGTCTCCTCAATCTTCCTTCCTCCTCTGGAATCCCCACCTACTCTTTTTGATTGTTTGAGTTCTCTGTTATTCCTTGGTATCAACCCCTGTCATCTGGCCCTGCCATCTCCCTGCCCAGCTTTTGCTGGACCCCACATCCCTTCCTTACTCCAAGCTCATATTTGTCTCTCACCAAAAATATTCCAAGAGCTCTTCATTGCCCCTGAGGCACAACCATGGACCACCTTCCCTTTCTCCCACTCTGTACTCCCTTTTCCCCCCACAAACCCTCTTCCCCAGAGTCATTATCTGTAGTGGCTTCACCTGTGAAATATCATACCCTGAGGCTAGAAGATAGCTCAGTCAGTAAAACCCCTGCTTTGAAACATAAAGGCTTTTGTTCGATCGCCTAGGACCCACTTAAATATGATAGCCCTGAGCATGTGTAGACAGAAGGATCCTGGGGCTCATTCACCAACCAGCCTAGCCTACTTGGTGAATTCCACTCCAGGGAGAAGTCCAGTCTCAAAGAAACAATCTGACGGCTCCTGAGAATGACAGTAGACGTTGCCTGGTGGCCTCCACAGGCACGTGTGTATGCACACGACAAACACACTAAAATCAATCAAACCCCTTTCAAAAGTCTGCTGTGGTCGGTCCCCTGCTCTCCCAAGGCAGAACTGGTGTCTTCCCAGGCAGACTCCTCACAGCTGTCCATTCTACGGGGTGCCCCTTCACCATGTAGTTCACTTGGCAGCTGACTCTGCTTGCTCCTTGCAGCCTGCAAAGACACATCATGACTCTGGAAGGCCCATGTTGGGCAAGGAGAGAACCTGGAGGCTTCCTTACAGCCTGGGGTCCTCCAGCTCAGATTCTGCTGGCCTGGGTGGTTCTATCGTGCGTGGAAAATGGTCAAGGCTACTGGGATGGGACCCTGGAATCTGCGAGTCCAGACCATGTGAGAAGGCGTGGCAGGCCTGCCATCATTTTGCAGGGGTGCGTGTATCTGGAATGCTGAAAGTACCTGGGGTGCAGGCAGGGAAGGCTATGCTGGGGTAAGGGGACTGGTAGCGACATCACCACTTTCTCCCAAAGGTCAAATGTCTGTGGTTCCCGCTTTCATGCCTACTGTTGCCCTGGCTGGAGGACTCTGCCTGGCAGGAATCAGTGTGTTGTCCGTGAGTGTTGAAGAGAGGAGATGGAGGGTACAGGCAGGGGATGCTTGGGGGTCCTCCCAGCTACCTGTCAGCAATCCCAGCCTTGTCTACATATGAAGTTGGAACTTAGCTCAGGGCTGCTGGGTGAGCCTCACTAATGCCCCATGCTTTTGTCCTTAGACTCCATTGTGCCTTGATGCATTCATTTATCTCTTTTTAAAAAATATGTATTTCGTTTATTTTGTTGGGTGGGTGAAGCATGCCATGGTGTACATGAGGGCAGTTGACAGTAGTCCGTTCTCACCTTCGATCATGTAGCTCTTGAGGATCAAAACGTCATCAGACTTGGGAGCGAGTGCCTTTACCTCCTGAATCATCTTACCCACCCTGCATTCATTTCCTTTGTCCTCCCATCTTGTCGTTTCTGTCTGGCTTTCCTGTTTTCTTGTCTGTCTCTCATACTGTCTTTATGTCAATCTCACACTCTCTCCCCCAACTCTAGCTTCTCTGTCTCCAGACTCGGAATCAGGGTCCTCACCACTCCAGCCTCTGTGCCCTGAAGTCAGCCCTTCATGCCCACATCATCTCTCCTGATGATGTAGCAAAATTCTGGAGCTGAAGGTCACAGCACCTGCTCAGCGTAGATAGAGACTTGGTTGGGGTTATTTGCCATTATTCAGGGTATGAGCAGAGCTAGAGCTGGGGAAGACCAACTGGTTCACCTTGAGGCTTCTGGTGGCCTGGGAATCTTTGGAATGAGGATGACATGAGATTTACATCCTTTCTCTCTCCCATCCTTCAGCATTCCCCCTCCATTCCTGCTCCCTTCCCTCCCAAGTGTTGGGTTGATATAGGTACACTACCACATTTTGCTGGGTAGTATTTAGTTAGTACTGTGTATGTGCATGTTGAGTGTGTGGAGGCACGCGTACCATGATACACCTGTGGATGTCAGAGAACAATTATGTGAAGTCAGTTCTCTTCTTCCTTTCTGCCTTCACTGGTGAGTTGAGGTTGGATCACCAGGCTTGTACAGCAAGTGTCTCTACCTAATGAGAAATCGCTAAGGCCGTGGGGTCCTGATTTTGATGCTGTACGCTCTGCCTTTCCAGCTGTCTGTAGGCATGCCTGTGGCAATGGCTTCTGCTCCCAGCCCAACCTGTGTACCTGTATGGATGGGACCCTGGCCCCCAGCTGTGGTGTAAGTAGAGGTGAGTGATCAGTGGCCTCTTGAAGAAGGAAGAGAAGACTCTAGGCTTCTGAGTGCCACTAGGAGCCCAGGTTGTTTTTGTTGAAGGATAAGAGCCAAGCCAAGTAGAGGCCCTGGTCAAGCCTTCCTGGAACATCTTCCCCTTACTTTATGTTTTTCCTGATCCATAGCATCACTGGGGTGTAGCATGAGCTGCATGAATGGGGGCAGCTGCCGAGGGGAATCCTGTCTATGCCAGGAAGGCTACACGGGCACTGTGTGTGGACAACGTGAGTACCCCCATTGCTGCCCTCACTTACACATAGAATCCCAGGAAATGGATCTCATCACTTGCTCACTTTGATCAGAGATCAAAGGTGACAGGCTCATTGTTACAGCTGCACAAGTCGGGGGTGGGCAGGTGTTTGTGCAGATGTGCGTGCATGTATGTATGCCAGCATGTGTGAGTGTGTGCATGTGTGTATTGTGCATGTGTGCATGTGTGTATTGTGCATGTGTGTGCATGTGTGCATGTGTGTATGTATGTGTGCATGTATGTATGCCAGCATGTGTGTATGTGTGCATGTGTGTATGTGTGTATGTCTGCATGTGTGTATGTGCGCATGTGCGCATGTGTGCATGTGTGTATGTGTGTATGTGCGCATGTGTGTATGTGTGCATGTGTGCATATGTGCATGTGTGCATGTGTGTATGTGTGCATGTGTGCATGTGAAGGCCAAAGATCGATGTTAGGTATCTCCATCAATTGTTCTCCACCTTATTATCAGAGACAGAGTCTCTTATTGAACCTGGAGCTCACCTATTCAGCTAGGCTTCCTGGCCAGTGAGCTTTCAGAGACCCATCTGCCTCTAGCTCCCCAGTAAGGGAATTACAGAGCACCATTGCTTGTGACTTTCCCATGGGTGATGAGGATCTGAGCTCAGATTCTCATGTTTACACAGCAAGCACTTTCCTGACCAAACCATCACTCGTTAGTCAGTCTTACCCCTCCTGGTCCAGATGGCGGGATCCCTGGGTAAAGAAAGGCTACTTAGGTCCCAGCCCCCTCTGCTTCCAGGAAACCTTCAGTCATCCTCCCCTGTCTGTCCACAGCCATCTGTGTCCACGGCTGCCGCAACGGAGGACGCTGCATCAGGCCAAACCTCTGCGCGTGTGTCTATGGATTCATGGGGCCTCAGTGTGAGAGAGGTACTGAGAAGGATTTGGGGAGGAAAATGGGCAGTGAGCAAGACATGGCTGGGTTCCAAGTGCAGACAGATGGCTGCTTCACTCCTTCCAGGGCAGTCTGAGGACAATGGTCTTCCTTTGCTCATCCACTCTGCGTAGCAGTTATTGCTCATTGGCTCACTTCGAAAGAATTTGCGTTGGGGGTTGGGGGGCAGATGGAGAGATGGCTCAGTGATTAGGAGCACTTGCTGCCTTTCCAGAGTACCTGGGTTCAATTCCCAGCACCCACCTGACAACTGTCTGTAACTCCAGTGTCAGATCAGACACCCTCACATATATGCAGACAAGACACCAATACACGTGGAATAAAAATATTAATTAAATTAGCTCCTTTGCTTAGAAAAAAAGATTTTGTATTGGTTTGGGAATTGGAAGAAGAAAACACTGACCTTGGGATCAATTGCCATGATGAAGGGGATATAAAGGGCAGAGAGGTCATGAGCCATGGAGTGAGAGAGGACTTTCTGGGGAAAGAGACCTCTCTGCTGAATCTTGAAAAGGTTTTACTTTTAAATAATTTGATACATTTATTAATTTGTGTGTGTGCTCGTGCTACCATGCGTGTGGAGGTCAGAGGACAACTTGCAGGAGTCATCTCTCCTTCCACAATGCAGGGTTTGGGGATCAAACTCAAGTCATCGTGTTTGGTGGCAGTGCGTTTCCTCCCTGAGTCACCTCCCAAGCCAGGATCTTAACTTCTTGAGTCACTCGGGTAGGCTTCGATTTCATTATTCAGTCCAGGTTCACGTCAAGCTTACCCTTGATCCTCCTGCCTTAGCCTCTTAAATACCTAGGATCCCAGGCTTGTGCCGCCTTGCTCACCCGACCCCTGGCTCTGAAAATGATCCACAGGGAATGGACACTTTACCGAAACCTCGCCCCACCACCACCACCTCGCCATCTCTCTCTGTCTCTGTTACTAGTGACTGAGCTCAGGTCTTATTTGAGAACTAAACAGGCACTCAACTGAACCACACTTCCAGCCACAGCCCCTCACTAGGGGATTCTAGGAGGGACTCTACCCTTGAGCCACTTCCCAGCCCCTCACTGAAGAACTGTAGGACCATGCTTAACAGTTAGCCATGCCCATAGACCTCTTTCTGCTTACTTTTTTTTTAAATCGTATTTACTTACCTAGAAAATGATGGGGAAACAAATACTATGGCAAAGTGTGGAGGTGAGTGGGAAGCTTGCAGAAGTTGATTCTCACCTCCCGTCCTGTGGGTCTGAGATGAAACTCAGGAGGTCAGACTTGGTAGCATCCACCCTTACTAGCTCAGCCATCATCTCACCAGGCCCCCTTTCTACCTTTTATTTTTAAAATGGTTCAGTTTACTATTTTAAAGTTATGTGTGTGGGAGAGTATGCGTACATGAAGGCAGGTGTCCATAGAGACCAGAAGAAGGCATCAGATCCCCTGGAGCTGGAGTTACAGCCAGGTGGTTGTGAGTTGCTTCGTATGGGTGCTAGGGATTGAAGCAAGAACAGTAGATGCTTTTAATGGTTGAGCCATCTTTCCAGCCCCATGAGGAAAAGGGAAATCCTTCCTTCCTTCCTTCCTTCCTTCCTTCCTTCCTTCCTCCCTTCCTTCCTTCCTTCCTTCCTTCTTTAGAGAAGGTTCCATGTGGTGCTAAGAAGAAGGTATATTCTTTGGTATCTGGGTAGAGTGTTCTATAAATGTCTCTTAAAATTTGAGTCATAACATCTGTTAGTTCCTTATTTCTCTGTTAAGTTTCTGTCTGGCAGACCTGTCCAGTGGTGAGAGTGGGATATTGAAGTCTCCCACTATTAGTGTGTGGGGTTTGATTTACAATTTAACCTTTAGTAATGTTTCTTTTACATATGTGGGTGCTCTTGTATTTGGGGCACAGATGTTCAGAATTGAGACTTCATCTTGATGGATTTTTCCTGTGCTGAATTTGAAGCGTCCTTCTCCATATCATTTGATTAATTTTAGTTTGAGGTCTATTTTGTTAGATATTAGGATAGCTACACCAGCTTGTTTCTTAGGTCTATTTGATTGGAAAGTCTTTTCCCAATCCGTTACTCTGAGGTAATGTCTGACTTTGAAGTTGAGGTGTCTTTCTTGTATACAGCAGAAGGATCCTATTTTATATCCATTTTGTTAGCCTATATCTTTTATAGGCAAAATGAGGCCTTTGATATTAAAAATATTAATGACCAGTGACTGTTAGTTTGTGTTATTTTTGGTTTTGGTGGTGGTGGTGTTGTGCATGTGTTTCCCTTCTTTGGGTTTTACTGGTGTGGGATTATCTATTGCTTTGTTTTTGTAGGTGTAGCTAACTTCATTGGGTTGGAATTTTTCTTCTAGTACTTTCTGTAGTGCTGGATTTATGGGTAAGTATTATTTAAATATGATTTTATCTTATAACATCTTGTTTTCTCCCTCTATGGTGATTGAAAGCTTTGCTAGGTATAGTAGTCTGGCCTGGCATCCATGTCTCTTAGTGTCTACAGAATATCTATCCAGGATCTTCTGGCTTTCAGAGTTTCCATTGGGAAGTCGGGTGTAATTCTGTTAGATCCACCTTTATATGTTACTTGACCTTTTTCCTTTAGAGCTCTTAATACTTTTTCTTTATTCTGTATGTTTAGTGTTTTGATTACTATGTGGTGAGGGGGATCCTTTTTTTGGTCCAGTCTATTTGGTGTTCTGCAAGCTTAATGTACTTTCATAGACATATCCTTCTTTAGGTTGGAAAAGTTTTCTTCTATGATTTTTTGAATATATTTTCTGTGCCTTTGAGTTGGACTTCTCCTTCCTCTATTCCTATTATTTTCAGGTTTGGTCTTTTTATGGAGTCCAAGATTTCCTGGATATTTTGTGTTAAAAATTTGCTGAATTTAACATGTTCTTTGACTAATGAATCTGTTTCCTCTATTGTATCTTCAATGCCTGAGATTCTCTCTTCCATTTCTTGTATTCTTTTGGTTATGCTTGCATCTGTAGTTCCTGATCATTTACCCAGATTTTCCATTTCCAGAATTACCTCAGTTTGCATTTTCTTTATTGCCTCTATTCCAGTCTTCAAGTCTTGAACCATTTCTTTCACCTATTTGATTGTTTTTTTTCCTTGGTTTTCTTTGCTTTCTTTAAGGGATTTGTTGATTTCTTCTAATTTTTTGTTTGCCTTTTCCTCCATTTCTTTAAGGGAATTTTTCATTTCCTCTTTAAGGGCCTCCATCATCTTCATAAAGTTATTTTTAAGGTCATTCATCTGCTTCATCAGCATTGAGATGTACAGGCCTTGCTGGTGTAGAACCCCTAGTTTCTGGTGGTGCCATGTTGCTCTTTATGTTGTCAAATGTATTCTTACCCTGTTGTCTATCCATCTCTTCCTCCAATGGGTGCAGATGGGGCCTGTGGCTTCAGGAGTCACTCTTCCTCCAGGTGCAGGCAAGGCCTTGCCTCTTGTGGTCACTGATGCAGCTCTAGAGTCTTCTCTCCAGGTGCAGTCATGACCAAGGCTCTGATGGTCATGGATGTGGTGGGGAATTGTTACAGGTGGGAGGAGGCTGCTCCCAGGTCTCTGGAGCTTTGCTGGGTGGGGATAGGGTACAGGATGTGCCTCCCAGGAGCTAGGGTCTAGAGAGCAGGGTCCTCCAGCTGGGAACCCAGAAACTCACCTCTCCGGGAACAGTCAGGGCCAAGACTCCAGTGGTCACAGAGGCAATGGGGGTGGTTGTGGGTGTAGAGAGGCTTCTCCGGGTTCTCTGGGACTTTTCGGGAATGGTTTTTATACACAGAAGCTATCAGAGTGACTTGTATAGATGAAGAACCTAAAGGTGATGGACTTCGGAGGCCCTGAGATTGATTCCTATTGTGGGAGATGTCAACCAGGGAGAAGCTACTGTTGTAACTTGAGCTGCATAGTTTTACTGTCTCTAAAAGTAATAAAGAGGTCTGAGGAGTGACTCACTGGTGAGCACTGGCCTACCACCTCCCAGAAAGGAGCTACAGATGAGACTCAGCCTGAGGGCATCCACCTAGAATCCCCCAGTGAGGGGCTGAGGTTATTGATGGTGGCAAGGGTCAGTTTATAGATAAAGAGAGACTTGTCATGAATTGGAAGGTGGAGGGGCTGCAGGATGTATACCTGGGTTATGGAATGATGTCTTTGGAAACACTTCAACCAAAAGAGAGAAAAATGGAATAAGGACTGTAAGAGATGAGAAGAGTGTAGGTCAGTGTGCGAGAGGGGAGGGGAGGGAGAAGGGGGGCAGGGCAGGTAGGTGGTGGGTATCAAAGGCCCAGGAAGACTGGGTACCAAGCTGCCTCTGATGCCCTCCTTCATAAGGGGCCCGGAAAGAAGAGTGGTTGGCTTATTCTGGGAGGGGCTGTCCTTGGTCCTGTGCCAGCCCTGTTTGTAGTAATAGGAGCAGCAGGGCTGCGTCCCCAGCACCCCTGCCGCCTGGCTCGGCTAGCTTATGCCCCGAAATAATTACACGGACACTGTATTCTTTTAATCACTGCTTGGCCCATTTCTATCTAGCCTCTTCTAGGCTAACTCTCGCACCTGGACTAGCCCATTTCTAATCATCTGTGTGTAGCACCCCAAGGTGCGCTTACCGGGAAGATTCTAGTCTACGTCCATCCTGGGTCGGAGCTTCATTGCGTGTGCCTCAGAGAGCAGAGCTCTCGCCTCTGCCCGCAAGAGTGGAGCATCGTGTCTCTCTGAGGCGTCTGCCCCCGAGAGGAGAGCTGTCGAGTCTGACCTCACTTCCTCTTCCTCCCAGCATTCTGCTCTGTTTACTCCTCCCACCTATGTTTTAACCTATCAGGGCAAGCAGCTTCTTTATTTAATTAACCAATGACCTTCCTCCATCACCTGTTATTGGAACTATCTGAAGGGTGAGAGGAGCCAAGCAGTCACAAATGGACCATGGGCACTGCGCTTGGGAAAACTGACGCAGCTCCCTTGTACTAGGTTTGAGGGTTCAGGGACATGGTGTCATGAGAGCCAAGAGGAGATTCATCCGGGCCCGGTGTGCACTCAGACGTGAGACAGGCTCTCCTGCCAGGTATCCGTGGTCTCTGCTTGAAGGTAGGGTGAGAGAGAGCAAGTCTGAGAAAATCTGAAGATTCTCTGCTGGAGGTTATTTGTGTGACGGTACTGAATATTTTGAAGGATCAATAGGAGTTTGTTAGGTAGAAACGGCATCCTCTCCGAAAGGGGAAGTTGAAAGGCTCATTGGAAAGGAAAGGCCCGATATGTTGGTATAGAGGCCTGGGCACCTGCAGAGAACAGTGGGACGGAGACAGTTCAAAGTCAGATGCCTGTGTCTGTCTGTCCACAGACTTCCAGATGGGGCCCTGCTACCCCCACGTGGGTCCTGAGGGGTGCCAGCACCAGCTGACAGGTCTTATGTGCACCAAAGCTCTCTGTTGTGCCACTGTGGGCCATGCCTGGGGACTTCCCTGCCAGCTCTGCCCTGCACAGCCACACCCCTGCCGCCGAGGCTTTACCCCAAATGTTCATACAGGAGCCTGCCAAGGTGAGTTGTGGGGTACGCAAGGGAGAACGGAGCCCCTAGGTAGCCAGAGCTGAATGGAGAGTCCCCCAACACATACACATACATACCACACACACATGCCACACACACACACACATATCACACACACCACACACACATACACACCACACACACATACAAACCACACACACCACATGCATAGACACCACAGACACATACATACCACACACACATGCCACACACACACATATCACACACCACACACACATACACACCACAGACACATACATACCACACACACATGCCACACACACCACATGCATAGACACTGCAGACACATACATACCACACACATATGCCACACACACACACCACACACACATACACAACACAGACACATACAAACCACACACACCACATACATAGACACCACAGACACATACATACCACACACACACACACACACACGCATGCACCACGAGTTGGTTCTTCTCTCTGACTCCCTTCCTGGACTTTATTCGTGCAGATGTGGATGAGTGCCAGGTCATCTCGGGCCTGTGCCAGGGCGGCAGCTGTCTCAATACAGTGGGCTCCTTCAAGTGCCGCTGTCCTGCTGGACACCAGTTCAATATCAGAGTCGCCAAATGTGAAGGTAGAGTATGTGTGTGTTACCTTGGCTCCCAGCAGAAGGGTGGAGGGATTGGGCAGATGAGAAGCCTGGCTCCGACCCTGTCTGCCTGTGCAGATCTGATTGAGTGTCTTAGTGTATCTGGGCCCTGCTCTGGGGGTGGCTGCACAAACACGTTGGGAGCTATGTGTGCACCTATCACGAGGCTTAGTCAGAAACCTGGATGGAGCTCACTGCCTGGCTGAGATGGGCACAGTGCTAAAATACCTCTCCCTCACCCCAAGACCATCACTCTGCTCACTGATACAACGATCCTCTGCCTCTCTGGGCCCCTGTTTCCTCCCATCTAGCCAGTGTCTTCCCAGCGTCTATGCTTTCACCGACTCTGGTCTGGGGTCCTTTTGACGCTCTTTTTCTATGTCCCTTGGCGCTCTGGTCTCCCAACTCAGTCTCTTCATTCTTCTGTTCCCTATCTTCCTAAAAACAAACATGCTTCCACTATGCCTGTTTGTTTCTCCGGTTCTGTGCCCTTTGGGGTTGATGGACATATTTACCCTAATATCACACTTTATCCTTAACTTCTGTTCCCATCACACCTCCCCCATCCTTCTGTGTCATCTCTGTAAGCTCCCATGGCCTTCAACTCTATGCCCCCCCATTCCCTCTGGTATCCATCTTTTTGCCAACCTCTAATCCTCCAGTCTTGATCTTTATGTCTTTCTATACCCGCTAACCTTCATTCCTGTGCCCCCAGTGATCTTCTAGATTCAATCTCTGTTGCCCCTCTGACCCTGTAGCTTTTAACAGGGGGCAAAATGATTCCCCTCCCAGCTTTCAACTTGGACCCCTTCTGACCGTTGAGTCTTTACCTTTGCTGTCTTCCTTCATTCACGTCTATGCCCTTCTGCCCATTAGCCCCTCTGTGCCCCTAATCTTTTAGGAACTTTTCTCACTACCCCTTCAGTTTTTTTGAAAAGAAGAAACTGGGGCTCAGAAAAGCAAGACTGGCTTGGATAGACTCAACAAGTCTATAACAGAAATGCCTACATCCAGCTGCCCAGACCCACATGAGGTTTGAAAGTGCCCCTTGTCTGGCTCTCCAGTGCAGTCCCCCACACTTCAGCCAGTCAAGAGTGGTTCTACCTCACGCACAGGTGTCATGAGCTTCCAAATCTAGATAATTTGGGGGGTCCACAAGGCTGCCTAGGAATATGGATGTAAATGAAAGTGGTGAATGGACAGGATTCTGTTTGCAGGAAAGAGAAGGAGGTATGGTCCATTCTCAGCATCACCTCTAACCCCTCAGGCTAGGCCTGTATAAGACAGAACTAAGAATATTGTATTGGAATTTGTCCAATCTCCACCTCCAGGGTCCTTCATAGCCATAATAGGAGGTCTTCCGCCAGAGGACCAACATGTCCTCTGGATTTCAAGGGACTGATCCAGCTACAGAATCCAATTGTCTCTGAACATGGACTTTGATTTGGTCCTGGGATGTTTGTTTGGTGTGTGAACCCAAGATTTTGTGAATGCTACCTAAACATTCTATCAACTGAACCATATCCCCAGCTCTATCACTGTCTATCCTCAAAACAACCATTCAAGATTGGTATGACTACTATCCCCATTTTATAGATGGAGAAACTAAGATTTTTTTTTAAAAAAAGTCAGTTGAGTAAAATCACATAGTCTTGGAACAGCTCAGCTGGAACTAAAAACTCATATTTGAGGGGCTAGAGAGATGGTTTCGCAGAGGACCCAGGTTCAGTTACCAACATCCACATGGTGGTCACAATTGTCTGTAACTCTAGTCCCAAGGGATCTCTTCTGACCTCCTCAGGCATCATACATGCATATGATATAGAGACATACATGCAGGCAAACACACACACACACACACACACACACACACACACACACACACACACACACACACCTGGGAAGTCCCCAGGTACACAGGGAAAAATTGGCATGACTTTCCAGCATAATGTCAGACAGAGCCAGCTGCCAGCAGCCCTCTCTGCTGGTGGGAGTAGTTTCTCAACCAAAGGACACCAGCTAATATTTTCAGTAACTGAACCCAAAAATCAGCCTGTGAACTCTGATCTCCATGCAAAGCCATGGGCCCAAGAGTCTGGTGAGAAGCAGAGGAGTGTCTGTGTTTCTCATGCCAAGGTAACTACGGTATCAGTTTCTTCCAAGGGCAGTGGCTCCTAGTGCATCCATTTGCCCCATGGGAATGCTTCTCCATGCTTCCCTGTGATAGCCAAGGTCAGTAAGCAAGGACACATGGACATATTGCCTGAGTTTGCAACAGGTACCCCCCTACCGCTAAGAAGTAAGAGGTCTTCCTCATTGTGCTTGAAGAAGAGTTTGCTGGTGGTGGCAACTTGAGATATTGGAGCCATGGTCCAGATGAAGGCCTAATTCATCTTCTATAATGATTTAGAAAGCTTTAAAATAGGAAGTACTGAGCAGGGTTTACCCACATGCTAAAGTGTGTGTGTGTGTGTGTGTGTGTGTGTGTGTGTGTGTGTGTGTGTGTGTGTGTGTGTGTGTATGTGTAGTGGTTTTCATGTCTGCTTTACATGCAGAAGGTCCTGGCTTTGGGCCTCAGTGGAACCACAATTTATGTTATTGATTGTGTATATTTTATTTATGTGTATGTATCGGTGTGAGTGTGTACCATCTATGTGCAGGTGCCTGCAGAACCCAGAAGAGAGCATTGGGTCCCCTAAAGCTGAAATTACAAGGGGTTGTTAGCCACCCAATGTGAGTGCTGGGAACTGGACTCATGTTCTCTAGAAAGAAGCAAGTCTCTTAACCATGGAGGGCACCTCCTGCTTTGACTACCCCTTTCTGAAGCAGGATCTCCCTAGCCTGGAACTCACCACATTAGCTGGGGTGACTGACCAGGGATCCCTAGGAATCTACTCTTCTCTGCCTCCTCAGTGCTGGGATTGAAACTGCATGCCATCACACCCAGATTGTTTGCTTTTTATGTGGTTCTGAGGACCGAACTCAGACCCTGTACTTTCCATCTCTCCAGCTCAATGCCCGATTTTTCCTCAAGGCAACACTCTTCTGAGGCACTGTGGGTGCTTGGAGCACCCTGATTTATAGATGAGAAAATATAACTATGACAGTCAAGGAGAGCCGTTCTAGAGCAGTGTAGGTACCGCTGGAATTTGAACCCATCTGTGCTCAGTTTGTGCTTAACTTCCTCTCCCTGTATCCTGTTACAGAGCGCCAGGTGGGCACCTGCTTCTCAGTGCTTGTCAGAGGTCAGTGTGCTGCAGGTCTCACTGGCCACTACACTCACAGACAGTGCTGCTGTGACAAGGGCAGGTGCTGGGCGACTGGTCCATCCCCAAAGCTGTGTCCTCCACGGGGTTCTGGTGAGTGATAGCTTGAGCTTCTAAGTAGAGAGGTCAATGGGTGGGATCTATGGCCTGGCTTCAGATTCTGTTCTATGTTTTATTATTGTTATTGTTGTTGTTATTATTATTATTATTGTGTGATGAACCACCATATATGGACTGCCCATGCTTCAGCATTGCCAGGGCACAAATTTACTCACATTCATTATTGTGTGATGGGAGAACCATCCATGCACGTGCATGCAGAAGTTAGAGAACAGCTACGTGAAGTGGGTTCTCTCCCTCTGCCTTTGTTCAGCTCCCCACGCTCGCAAGGCAAACACCCTTCGTCACTGGCCTTCAAACTCTGTTCTTTGCAGGTGAATTCCTGAGACTGTGTGCCCAAAGGCTCCCACTGCTGCCCGCCTATGCAGACCTCTTCCCTGGACTCTCAGAAGTTGGATCCAATAACCTGGGCTCTGCCCTAGGGCCAGCACAACACAACCACCGTGGTTCCAATGGGCATGGGCACCAACGTTCCACACTGAGCTCTGGCAACTCCAACAGTGGTGAGCCATGGTGGGGTAGGGGGTTCAAAAGCTAGGGCTGAACTTGAGCCTGAGGAAGCAATCCTGAAGAAGGGAAGGAAGCTTCTCTTTGATGGGGTTGGGGTTTTGGATAAGGAGTCTTAGGGGGCAACTATAGTTGGCCTTCCATATTTACTGTTTAAACTAACACTAGAAAATACTGGAGAAGAAAACATCTGCCAACTCATTTCATTGTTTTATGAACAACATATAGGAACTATCTGTAGGAGCTGGCTCTTCCAGAGATCCAAATTGGGAGCCCACAACTGCCTGTAACTCCAGCTCCAGAGAATCCAATACCAGAAAAGTCTGGCCTCTGAAGGAACTTTGCACTTGTGTGCATACACACATGGGCACAAAAAAGTAAATCTTTTAAAAATAAATATATGCACACACCCAACCACCCACATACACACTCACACATAGTTCTTTCTCTCTTTTACACACACAAAGATATACATACACATACACAGAGAGAATACTAGCATGGCATTGCTTGACCAAGGGAACACATTGCTTGACAAAGGGAACACATCTTGAGAAATGGACGACTTGGTACTTTTGCTGTTGTGTCAACATTTAGATATTGCTTTCTACACACATATGAATCACTTTATGTTGTCTCGGTGCAGTGGAAACCAAGGCTAGGGATTAGACAGTGACTTAGTTTTAGAATTTGCCAAAGACAACCTGACTCCTCAGTGGTGGATTCTGAGCAAATTCTCTACTACTGAAGCCATGTCCCAGCTCCTGATTGGCAGATTCTGGACAGGCACTCCACTGCTGGTCTATCATCCAAGCCCTCACTGGAAGACCCTAAGCAGGTGCTCTACTGCTGAGCAAATCTCCTGGCCATATTCTGGTATATTATAGTACATCCTATTCTAGACTATCCCAGTATATTCTAGTCCGAGTCTCTACCACTGAGCCACATACCCAAGACTTTCACTGGGGATTCTAGGCAGGAGCTCTCCTGCTGAACTACAGCCTCAGCCCTCCTCTGGGCATTACTTGGTAAATGGACGGAGTTACTTAGAATAATACTTAGTACATAATAGGGACCCAGGCAGTGTGGTGGCATCAACCTTCAGCATGAGAATGCCACATCTTATCCCTCTTTGAATCTCTCTCTGTTGGGGGTGGGGATCTCAGGCAAGTGATACCAACTGATAATCCTGCCAAAGTGTAGCAGTGATGAGACCCAGTGATCAACCATTCCTCTGTGCAGATGTGAGGCTGGGGCTGTGTTTCCTACATTGGAATGAGGATGACTGTGGAATTCCCCTGCCTGGCAAGTACCAGATGGACGTCTGTTGCTGCTCCGTTGGGACATCATGGGGAGCTGAGTGCAAGGTTTGCCCAGAGCCCAGCTCCCCAGAATTCTTCAAACTGTGTCCCCAAGGGCTGGGCTTTGCCAGCCAGGACTTCCTGTCTGGCCGACCCTTCTATAAAGGTTAGTCTGGGGAGGGGCACACCAAAGGAAAAAGGTCCTGGAAGGGAAAGTGGTAAAGGACACAGCATGGACAAAGGTCTGATGGTAGGAAGCATTATTTGCAGGTAGGAGGTTTAGTATCCAAGTGATATAAGACTGTCATCCCAACACTCAGGAAGTAAAGGCAGGAGGACCAGAGATTCAAGGTCAGCTTCGGTTGGGCTACATGAGACTCTTTCAATATAAATAAAAAAAAAAAAAACAGGTTTGGTATGATAATGCAGTTGATGTAATGTTTGCCTTGCAAGCATGAGGACCTGAGTTCAATTCCCAACAACCATGTAAACTCTCAGGTACAAGTTAAACAGATGTAATCTGATAGCTGAGCAGACAGAGACAGATAGCTCCCCGGGACTCACTGGCCAGCCAGCCTAGGTCAGTCCTGGGACAGTGAGAAAGCCTGTCTGAAAAATCAAAGATGATTTTCCCTCCTCAAAGTTCCTGAGAAACAACAGTTAAGGCTGTCTTCTGGCCTCCACATACACAGGTGTGTGCGTGCGCGCACACACACACACACACACACACACACACACACACACACACACAAAGTGTGATGGTGTGTGCCTATCAAGCCAGTGCTTGGAAAGTAGAAGCAGGAGCTGCAGAGTGAATTTGGTAGTGTATTAAAAAGAAGAAGAAGAAGAAGAAGAAGAAGAAGAAGAAGAAGAAGAAGAAGAAGAGGAGGA
>NW_004949113.1:257146-259875 GCF_000317375.1 Microtus ochrogaster
GAAGAAGAAGAAGAAGAAGAAGAAGAAGAAGAAGAAGAAGAAGAAGAAGAAGAAGAAGAAGAAGAAGAAGAAGAAGAAAGAAGAAGAAGAAGAAGAAGAGAGCAGGATGGCTCAGCAAGTAGAGGCATCATTTTCCTCTGAGGAGCCTGACACTGAGTTCAAGCTTCAGGAGGCACACAGTGGAAGGAGAGAACCAACTCTCAAATTGTTTTTCTGACCTCTACAGTGTATGCACCCACATACATGCATAAAACATAAATATGAAAGACTTAAGAGAGAGGGATGTTAGCAAGCTTAAGAGGTAAGAACCTAGGGAAGGCTTAGGGTATGAATCCCAGACTAAAGACCTTCGGTGTGGTTTACCTGACCTTGTTTCCAACCCATACTCCAGATGTGAATGAATGCCAGGTGTTCCCTGGCCTGTGCACACATGGCACCTGCCGCAATTCTGTGGGCAGCTTCCACTGCTCCTGTGACAAAGGCTTTGCTCTGGATGCCCGAGAAAGGAACTGCATAGGTAGGTGCCACTCCCCATCTGGTGAGGACAGGTCATGCATGCAGGAATTTGTGGGCGGGGTCCCTGTATTGAATGTGAGGACAAAGTTCATTCTTCAATCTCCTTTTAACATACCCAGCTATGGGTGTGGCCTAAGACAGCTCACCACCCTGTCTGTGCTGCAGGGATCTCTACAGTCTATGGAGGGCCAGCCAAGACCACCTCTGAAAGGAAATGTCTTGTCCCTTTTCTGTGTTCATCTGAGGCATTTCTCCTTCCTGGACTCAGCTCAGTTTCTTGGGGCTCTTGGGCAGCCCTCAAGTCTACAGAGACCCAGCTCCATACGTCCTCTTATTTGAAACCTCTGGCCTGAAGATCCTCATGTTTGCACACACAGACCTCTAGCCCATATGTCTCTGTCCCCACAGACATCGATGAATGTCGTCTCTCACCTGACGTCTGTGGCCACGGTTCCTGCATCAACACCCCAGGCAGCTTTGAGTGTGATTGCTTTCCCGGTTTCACTAGTGGCTCTTTGCTGATGAAGAACTGCGTGGGTGAGTGGTGGCAGGGGGAGGCCATGGCAGAGAGAGAGCCATGGGCAGGAGGGACATCCAGAAGAGGGGTGCCAAGCTTGCTGCTGCTGTGCAGATATGAGGAGAAGCTGTAGTGTGCTGTTGGACTACCGTGGGATACTGCCATTAAGACAGCACATTGAGAATGTGTGCCTTTTGGGGAAAGGGGCTACCCCCAGAGAAACCATTTAAGAAGAATCTAGCTTGGGCATAGATTTACAATGCCATCTCTCAGAAGGCTAGGGCAGGAGGGTTACCAATTCTATCTAGGCCAACCTGAGCTATATAACAAGGCCCTTTCTCCAAAATAAAAGAGGTCCCTGTCATTCACGTTGTTATTTACTCAGCAAACATGTCACACGCATTCACTGGACTGGGGTAATGCCGAGAGTTTAAGCACGAAGGGCTTCATAACTCCGTGGGAAGACAAATGAAGTTGGTCTTGAAGGGTTAAAAAAAGGACACAAAGTTGGGTGAAGTAAGGAAGGGGACTGTAAGTGGCAGTGACAGTAAGGTAAGATCAAAGTGTGTTCAAACTCTCAAAGAACTAGCTAAAGAGCCTTTCCCAAGAAAGCAGAATTCTGATGTGGTCTGATGGGAATAAGGACCCAGGGGACACACCTGTTCTTCTGTGAGGTCGGGAAGGTGGCTGAGGACATAAGGACCCAGGGGACACACCTGTTCTTCTGTGAGGTCGGGAAGGTGCCTGAGGACATAAGGACCCAGGGGACACACCTATTCTGTGAGGTCGGGAAGGTGCCTGAGGACATAAAGACCCAGGGGACACACCTGTTCTGTGAGGTCGGGAAGGTGCCTGAGGACACTGAGAGTCACTGAAGTGGAGAGCACAGGAAGTGGCTGAGAGATGGGGATGAGTGGGATGGATCAGTGGTTAAAGGTTCACGAGGCCAAGCATAACAACCTGAGTTTGATCCGTGGTACCCACATCATACAAGGGGGAAAGAAGCTGCCACAGTCGTCCACTGTGACCTCCACGCGCACGCCACAGTGGCTGGAGGAACAGCATGTGTGAAGGATCTGGGGTGCACCTAAGGGTTTAGGGAAATTCTGAGAAATGACATGGAGGCCAGAGGACACATGCAAAAGCCCCGGGGTGGGTGTGAGAGGTAGAAAGATAGGTTTGGCTGGGCTGCAAACGGGTGATGAAGGGTTACCACACGGAGAAGCTTCCCTAACCACCCCATTCTCGGGTCAGCATCATCAGCCTGCTGTCTTTCCATGTGTCCAGATGTAGATGAATGTGCTAGGGACCCGCTGCTCTGCCAGAGAGGCACCTGCATCAACACGGAAGGGAGCTATGAGTGTCACTGTCCCCCTGGACATGAGCTGAAGGCCCAAGGCACTGCCTGTGAAGGTGAGCTTGCAGCAAGGTATGAAAGAGTGGCAGGGTCTGGCACGTGCTCACATCTGTGTGTCTATCCAAATGCACAGTAAAAATGTGAGATGAAGTGTATGCATGTGTCTCTGAAGATCAACCTCTGTGTGTGCGTGTTTGCATCCACAAGATTGTGTGTGGGTGTGTGAGTGTGAAATGGAAAAGTGTGTGCGTGTGTCAACATATGTGCATGAGTAGTGGTTTGTATAGTTGTGTCTCATGTGTGCAAGAGAGTGAGGTGGTTCATATTGTCCACCTGACA